>NC_090180.1:306250-612500 GCF_024679245.1 Pseudorasbora parva
TTTGAGTATCTGTGAATGATTGTTAATTGATGTCCCATCTCTTCCAGTGTGCTGGGGACAGGACAGTGTTGATCAGCCTTTAAGAGAAACTTCAGCTGAGGGAAATCAAGTGACTTTATTGTGTAATTATACCCTCATGAGTATTACGCAAATGCGTATCTCTTCTGGTACAAACAGCTGCCAAACAGATCCCCAACATTCATTCTGAGTCAAAATACAGTTGGGAAAGGAACAGAGCCTGAATTTAAGGAGAGATTTCATGTAAAACTGAACTCCACATCGAGATCAGTTCCTCTGATGATCCAGGATGTGTGTGTGTCTGACTCTGCTGTGTATTACTGCGCTCTGAAGCCCACTGTGACTCACACACACTCAACACACACACACAAACCCCTGTGTGAGCATCTGAGTGTTCTTTAACTTCCTATGTGATGTGATTACTACTTCCACTCTTATAAGGCCTTTTGAACCTTAATACCTATTAACTTAAACACAATTACATTTGCCACAAATGCTATAAATTATTGTTGGCAAATTGTCTGAAACTTCACAAACATTCAAAAATGCATTTTTTTACTATCTGAGAAAGTGTGAAAGTGTTTAAAAAAAAACATTAAAAGATTACCTTTTTATTTCATCTGGTGCCAGTATATATATATATATATAATAAAATAATTTTGTCATTTACTCACCTTCAGATTGCTTCAAACTAGTATGAACTTCTTTCTTCTGCTGAACACAAAAGAGAGCAGTCTTGTCGGTCAGAGAAGCTGGATGGGTCCCTTTGGAGGAGAGGGAACCAGGGTGTTCAAGGCAGTCCCACAAGCCGGGAAGAGAACAGTAGTCAGTTAGAGAAGTTGGATGGGTCTTTCTGGATGGATGGAAGTCCTCCAGAGTTCCAGGGTGTTGGAGGCAGTCACCCAAGCCCACCAGATGCCACTCTGGTTGGTCAGAGAAGCTGGATGGGTCCCTCTGGAGGAGAGAGTAAACCTTGGAGGAAAGTTCTCCTGAAAAATTAACCCCAAAAGTCTCAAAATCCAAACACACCTGAGAGCTCTATGCTCTCTGACCTCCCAGGCCAGCCCAGGGAGGGTGCCTCATGCCCAGGCAAAGTCAGATCCGTATTCCCCACTAGAGGTGGATGGCGAGTCAAGACGGTCCTAAAACGGGCCATCTGGGTGAGGAGAATGGTCCTGATGACAACAAAACAACCCCCCTACACAGACCATCATGAGGCCCACTCAGAGGCACTCCAGGTGGGCATAGAAGATGGATGGGTCCCTCTGAATGAATGGAAGTCCTTCCAGCGCTGCAAGGCAAGGCAAGGCAAGTTTATTTGTATAGCACATTTCATACCCAATGGCAATTCAAAGTGCTTTACATTTTAATTATTTAATTATTATTAACATTGCAGTTCCCTCTAACTCGCTCAGGAGAAGCGGACAACTTGTAAAACATAAAGATGAATAAAAACACTAAATTAAAATTCAGATGAATTTTATAATTATATTTTTGTAGGCCACTTACCTCTAAAAAACATGGTCATTGTCCTGTGTCTCTTTTTCGCGATTGAAGTCTGTTCAGCTGCGCTTGCTTTGGTTGATTGGTGGATGTCTTGAAGGTGCATTACCGCCACCTGCTGGATTGGATTGTGGCGCATTCGATAGGTAGGGACACATATTCTAAATTCTTTATTAACTCTGTATTCTTTAGATAAATAATGAAATGCATGTACATTCTACATGATTTAAATAATAATAATAGGCTACATTTTTATTTATTTAAAACTGATAGACTAAATTTATGGTAGAAGTTCTTTGTTTTTTTGTTTTTTTTGTTTTTTACATTTTTTATTATAATAACATGAAACACAGAATGACAACATTACATGCCAGTAAGCAGGAAAAAAATATACCTTTTAAAAAGATTCATAGTTTTTACAGCTTTCTTATTGGAAGAGTCAGAAATCAAACACGCATACAATTTTAACTCTTCCAGAAAAAGGTAAAAGAAAGGCTTACAATTACAAAATTTACATTTATGTATTCTTTGTGAATCCACACACTCGTTGGTGTACTCATCGTATCCTTTGAGGATAATAAATGTGCTCAGATTCACACAAATGTACCCAATTGATTTGGACTTGCCTTAACATGTAGAATAATGTGACAGATAGATTGACCGTAAGCCTCACCGGTGGAGAATTAAGATGACCAAACATCAGCATTGATTCAATGTTTGTCTTTTCAACACTGAAAAGCATGGAATTATCAACATTGATCCAATATTATTTAGCAGTGAATTTTCAACATTGATCCAATAGTACTTAGCATTGAAATTTCAACCTCAACCAAAATTATGATTCTGATGGAATTTCAACATTGAATCAATGTCACCATGCTATCTGGGAGGTGGCAAGCTGCACAGTGAGTATCTTAGGGCACACCACTCGCCCAAGTATGCTCCACACAAAACACACCACACACACCCACTCACACACACACTAAGTGAGGGAGACGCAATGGTCACGGCAAAAACACTCTGTGAGAGAAACACCACCACCACAGGGTCAAACAGCTAGCTTCCCTCACTGGAGGCCAACAGCTCCTGAAATAAACAAAAGAAACAGACAACAATTGATCAACACACAGAATTCACAATTTGCATTGGATCAAGTTCAAACCATAGATGATGAATATGGACAAGAACAAAAACAGGGCGGCGATTACCAGTGGAGCTAATGTGCTCTATTAATGGCATGTCGCCCGTTAAGTGACGGCTCAAACCGGCCACCATTCCCTTAAGCCACCAGCATCAGTGTGAAGCAACAAAACAAAACAAAAATCAAATGTCAATGGTCACAAAAATACTAAAAATATAGCAGCAGAACAAGCAGTGCAGTATTCAATGTTGTATAAGGAGTAACTTATTTGCCCCTGCAGTTCAGAGTGACAAAATGCTCGTGAGAAATTGCCCCCACCAGAAGTAGATCCCTAAACACACAGGTTCAGTTTACTCACGGTTTTTATCCATTGGTATAATAATGAGGTGTACAGTGTGTTTCACTGGCCGACAGTTGGACTTTATTGTGGCACTTAATGTTTTTTGTAGAAATACTCCATTGCATGGACCATCATCCCCACTATCATGTGTGCACACATTCAGACAGATGAACTCCATCTACACATTTTAATTCACATTATTCTCATGTGGTGTGTTATATATAAAATATTTAAAATAAAATAAGAATTGCGTAGTTATTTAACACAGTTCAATGACCATTTTTAACAGCAGCAGGAAGTTCAGCGAGGAGGAAGTGTGCGTGCGTGTGTGTGTGTTCTGTAGTCTCTTCCAGCTCAGAGCACTGAGAGCCTCAACAGAGAGCTGAGCTGATCTCAACATGGACTCATGCCTCATACTTATTCTCATTGTGGGAACAGGTACACTATTTACTGAGTAACTCATGAAACTCTGTACATAAAGATTTAATGAGTTCTTGTTACATTTACATTAATTTAGTCATTTTTGTTCCTGTAAAATACTCTATGAAACATGTTTGCAGCAGGATTTTTGTCAACTTTGTTTCACAAATCAAATCAAAACTCTCTTTTATTGTTGACAGGTTTGGTGACTGGAGACAACATTGAGCCAGATAAAGGGGCAGACAAAAACACTAAAGAGACAGAAACTGTCAAGCTGAGCTGCTCATATAGTGCAAGTAGTGAAAATATTATTCTTTACTGGTACAGACAGTCTCCAAACACAGAACCACAGTATTTATTACTTAAAGGGGCTCGATCAAATTATGCTGAAGACACTTCTGACCGTCGGTTTCAGTCGACAGCATCACGATCATCCACTGAACTCACCATTACTGATGTACGTCTGTCAGATTCAGCTCTCTATTATTGTGCTCTGAGAGTTGAAGCCCAGTGATACAAAACATGAAACATGTCGTACAAAAACCTTTTCACTTTGAACCGATCTAGTGAAAACCACAATCAAAACCCCAATCTATCCAGCATGAATGTAATAAAATATGTGGTAACACCTGCGTGAGGTTAATTTAGGCCTGGTAAATGAAAAAAAGATAGGGAAACATTAATACTATATTTAGAGATCACGTTCCATGTGGTTCCTTTTATACACAAATACATTCTGAAAATGATGCCTTAATGTCATCATGCAGTAAAGTAGGGAGCCAGTAGAGGGATGTCAGGTAAGTTGGCCTATCATGTGTTGCAGGGCTGCTGAGATCTCACACTCTTTCGACATTAGGACTGAGGGACAGAGCAGTCAAGGGCAAAGAAAACAGGATTTTTCCATCAAAAAATTATTTATTAAATTTAAAACAAATTTCACAAAATAAATTACTTGACAAATTGAATGAAAATGAAGTCAAGGCTGGGCCAAAAAAAGTAAACCATAAATGAACCAACTGAACAGTAATCAAACAATCTCATCAATCCAAATAAGTTATTTAATTAATTCCCAAAAAATAAAGAAATAGGTCTTAAACAAGTTAGTTATATACAGAAACAATTATAATAATCAAAAATACCCCCCACCCCACTAGAAGTGCAGGACTTTTCCACATGTAGGTAACTTAAACTCAAAATAAATAAATGTTAAAGGGGGGGTGAAACACTCAGTGTCATGTCAATCTTGAGTACCTATAGAGTAGTATTGCATCCTTCATATCTCCAAAAAGTCTTTAGTTTTATCATATTTATAAAAGAAATATGGGCTGTACCGAGTCTTTCCGGAAAAAAACGAGCGCCTGGAGGCGTATCGTGTGGGCGGAGCTAAAGAATGACGAGCGCGCAAAGCGATGACGTCCTCAAGCGTGGAGAAACCCATCGCTATCTCAGCTAATACAGATAATGATCCACAATCAAATCTGAGGCTGAAATAAATTGAACAGGAGAAGCAGCAGCAGGACATCCGTCTCTGTGGTATGGACTGTATTTAGTGGCCTCTCCACATTTCTGTGTCTTTACTCGCAGTGTATGAGGACATGATTCGGTTTATGGACTATTGTATGCGACTAAACCTTAGCAGTAGCAAGCAAAACGGTTTTGCACGTCAGAATACTGTAACATTATACAGAACAACAATGGAGTAACCGTTAGCGCATTTGAATGACGAGCACGCGATCGTGTCGTTTACTGATGTTTACTCATGCGTCCGTAGCCAAAAGCAGAGACATTTGAAGCAGTTTAACTCACCGGCTTCTTCCAAAGCAGGACCGAACCTTTATCGCTGGGACTGCTCCGTCAAAAACACACTTCTTTGGTATGATTTGGTAAAGTCCTGACAGCAGTGGTGTGTAAATCCACTTTGAGACGCGACTGAAACGATGTTGTGAAGCTTCCCGTCATTTCTGGGTTCAAATCGGTTCAGATGCAGCGCTGCCTTCCCAGAATGCTGTGCTGAAGCGCTGAAGTCGCTCGACGTCACCCATAGGAATAAAGAGGAGCGCGGCGCCACATTAGTGTTCACGGACGACTGGATCTGCATCTGAGAGACTGTTTACAGCATGCATTTCCTCTCTCTCGCTCTAGTCACGCGCGCGCGCACCCTACCGGGAGAAGAGCCCGTACGGCCCATACAAGGACCTTCCGCTCTATTAACGTCAAGCCGACCCATACTCGAAAAAAACTCGCCGAAACTTGTGAAAAACCGGAAGGAGTATTTTTTACACAGAAATACTCCATCAAACGTCCAACATTAGTTTTTGAAACTTTGTCTATGTTTAGGATGGGAATCCAAGTCTTTAACAGTGTAAAAAGATCAGTATGCATGAAACAGCATTTCACCCCCCCTTTAACACAATATACCACTAATAACTAGAAATTGTGCACCCAAACTACTCATGCATGGTGTGTAAGTGTAAATTATAAATAAAATGGTGAAAATGAACCAAATCGGTGTCTGTCTTTATTATGAAGTGTATAGTGTGATCCGCAACAAAATATTTAATTATGAACTGTACTAAAAGACAACCAAAATAACTTGTTAAACAAACAAAAGAGAAGGATGCATGTCCGTGTGTTTAGTTTAGTTTCCGCCTTGCTGTGTGGCCATGTCGTTGCCATCACAAGGACTCGTTGTACTTCTATAACCATTCGAGTGCAGTAACTGACCAAGTGTTGGGTCTGTTGGGCTCATTTTCAAAGCTTTGGCAGTGACTATTGAGCTTTTATATAAAACCGCTCTTTATAATTTCTGTTCAATGACATTCTAGAGAGCTGTGTGCTCTTTAGTTTTCTGCAGCAGCTCATGGTGGGTCCTGGATTATTTCAGCATGACAAAATACCCGTGTACAAAGAAAGGTCAATAAAAATTATACAATTTAAAAAAAAATGTTTTCATTATGCATAAAAGCACACATAAAGCAGACCTTTAAAGTCAGACAGTGATTCTTTCAGCTTTTGTCTCTCAAAAGAACACGTTGTAATTACATGAAAAGAATTTAACTTCAGAAGTTGGCCAGTGTGTGGTGTAATCTTTGATGTTGGTGGAAACTGCTCAATGAAGCACCTGCTGTGTGTGTGTGTGTGTGTGAGACCTCTGCAAACAGTTGTGCACTGGTAAACATCAGTCTAATATTTCCTCCTGTACATAAACATGAAGTTCCCTTATCAAAGGAACTCGCACTGCGTCGGAACGCTGCAAGAACGCCTCTGCGTGATCCTGTCATGAAGCACTTGTGAAATCAGTCCAATGGCGTGACGGCATGTCAAAAGCGGTTGACGTCATTGAGCAGGAAACCATAAAGCACCCCTGACCCAAACAATGTCAGCTTCTGATGTCTTCACAAGCGCTCTGTATGAAACTGTCTTTGTCTATTTATTGTTGTTTGTCCAAAAAAATAAAAAAATAAATGCATATAGACATATAATGGGGAGCAGACAGCATTTTTGATTGCGTGTTCCTCCCTGCCCTCGCCTCATTACGAGTGGGGATACACGCGATTAATGTGTTGTTTGTTTGGAGTGGTGAATGCTGCACGGTCAGCTCTAGTAAAAAGGAGCTGACAGCGTTCATTCATAAAATTCCCGACGTGCAATATGCACTACCGAGAGTATCTGCTCCTGTTGGCTTCTTCTCGAGGGGAGAAAGTCAACAAAGATTCTTGACTCGATCTCGGATTGCTACAGATCACGGCTCAGATCTTGCATTTGCTGAGGCAATGTGTAGATTATGGGTCCGCAGCATATGCGTGGGGAATTGAGCAGACGGTAATTTCCCTTTCTCTCTCTTTTTATGATCGTGTGCAAACTAAGTAGCCTATGTGTTTGCAGACTATGTCTATGGTAGACCAAGTTTAGTAAATGTTTTCTGATTAAATTAAATGTTAAATACTCATCTACTCGAGTTGATGTCGGTATTAACACTGTATTTAGTCTCATCCAGACCGTGTTTACTTTTCTGTTTGATATGTGGCTGCATTTAATTTTGAGGAGTTCAATTATAAATACTTTTCAGAAGTTTATCAGTATTAAAACATTTCATTCAGCCTTTCATCCAGACCGTGTTTACTTGCCTGGTTGATATTTGGCTGCGTTTAATTCTGAGGATTTAAAAGATAAATACTTTTCTGAAAATAATCTGTATTAATACATTATATTCAGCCTTTCATCCAAACCGTTTTTACTTGTCTGGTTGATATTCTGCTGCATTTAATTCTGAGGAATTAAATGATAAATACTATCCACTATATTCAGCCTTTCACCCAGACCGTTTTTAATTGTCTGGTTGTTATTTGGCTGCATTTGATTCTGAGGTATTAAATGATAAATGCTATATGCAGCCTCTCATTCAGAACGTTTTTACTTGTCTGGTTGATATTTGACTGCATTAAAAAAAAAAATAAAGTCCTGACACCGGAAGGGTCAGACTTCTGATGGCAGTCCCCTTCGGAGTGGGTCGGTGTTCACCGCATTACACGGTGCCTGTCCCCCTTCGGTGCCATCAGGGGGCCGTTCTGCAATCCCTGCCACCTCTGGTGCTTTAGGGTGCTGTGGTCCTCAGCGAGCACACGTCTCCATGTCCGCCCGGAAACGTAGCGGCAGTGGGAAGCTTTTTCCTCGGAGGGCTCAAAGAGGGTCAGTTCGGTTGCTCGCTGCCAGTGCACCGTTTCAGGACACTGATTTGGCCGCTCAACAAATACCAGAGGCTGGTTCCCTTAGTAGATTTTCTGGCAGCATGGAAACTTCTGCCAATTCTCTCTGATTGGGTCCTGCAGATATAACGGGGTGGTATCCACAGTGGTCAGCCCCGAGCATGGTTATGGAACAAGAAGTACAGGCTCTTCTGCATAAAGAGACTATAGAGAGGGTCCCTCCCCACAGCAGAGAGTCAAGGTTTTACAGCCGGTACTTTAAATGGTAAATGGACTGCATTTATATAGCGCTTTTATCCAAAGCGCTTTACATTTTTGCCTCACATTCACCCATTCATACACCGACGGCAATGTCAGCCATGTAAGGCGCCATCCAGCTCGTCGGGAGCAGCTGGGGTTAGGTG
Organism: Pseudorasbora parva; assembly: GCF_024679245.1. Taxonomy (NCBI): domain Eukaryota; kingdom Metazoa; phylum Chordata; class Actinopteri; order Cypriniformes; family Gobionidae; genus Pseudorasbora; species Pseudorasbora parva. The sequence continues at coordinate 314,783 of NC_090180.1, forward strand.
TCTTGCTCATGGACACTTGGTCAAGTGGAACCGGGGATTGAACCACCAACCTTCTGGTTTGTAGATAACCTACATGAACCACTGAGCCACTGCCGCCCCACCTTTATAGTTGTGAAGAAGGATGGAGGGCTGCATCCCATTCTAGATCTGCAACAGTTAAATTGCAGATAAAGAAACTAAAGTTCAAGAAATGCTCATGCTGAAACAGATTGTGCATCAAATCAAGTCCGAGGACTGGTTTGTCACGATAGACTTAAAGGACGCATACTTCCATGTCTCCACTTAGTACGTAATTAACTGTTAAGTCTAACAAAATTGTATCTTTAAAACAATTTGTTTCTATCCTTTTTGTATATATTTATATTTCCTGCAATACACAAAATTCTGTTAATCAGCCAACAAGAGTTCCAACAGATTCTGAACATGACGTGATTACCCTTCACTTACAGTAGTGAGTATCTTTACTGGTACCAACACAAAACCAGTGGATTCCCAGTTTACATGCTCCATTATCTCTCAACTGAATCGAGCAGCAGTGAAAAAAGAATTTGAGGAAAGATTTCATTCAGATCTCAACAAATCCTCAAGCTCAGTTCCTCTGATGATCACGGATGTGTGTATCTGTGTGTGTGTGTGTGACCTGGTAATCCCTACGTTATGGGGACAAAATGTCCCCACAAAGATGGCAATATCCGAAATCCTTGTCCTTGTGGGGACATTTTTAGGTCCCCATGAGGAAAACATCTTATAAATCAGACAGAAGGAGTTTTTTTGAGAAAGTAAAAATTCAGAATGTTTCCTGTGATTGGTAGGTTTAGGGGCAGGGGCAGTATAGGGGGATAGGATGTACAGTTTGTACAGTATGAAATCCATTACGCCTATGGAAAGTCCCCATAAAACATGGAAACACGACATGTGTGTGCGTGTGTGTGTGTGTGTGTGTGTGTGTGTGTCTGACTTGTGCAGTTTTAACATGTTCAAGAATAACCCGCTCCAGTGGGTGGAGCTCATTCAGACAGTTATTCAAATACTATTTTTGCCATCACTGCCTCTCTGAAGACATCATGTTTCTCTTTACCTGGATAATAATGCAACTTTGCATAGGTACGAAATATTCAATTAATATATTTATTATAAAATCTACACATGCCTATTTACATTTAAATTGATAAATTCCACAAAATGCATTAATCTGTTTAATTGTTTTATTAACTAGAGTTATTTTCTTTTTCACAGAAAATTCTTATGGTGATACAATACAACCATTGTTTACAGAACAACTTGATTTTGAGGGTAAAAATGTGACTCTCTCCTGTAACTACAGTCTCAGTAGTGGCACTAGTGTTACTCTCCAATGGTATCGCCAGTATCTCGGAACAAAACCAGATTTTTTACTTTCTGTCACTGAATATTCTACCACACATGAGCCTAAGCTTCGTATGTATTCAAAAGCTACAAAAGAGATCAAGCATGTGGATCTGGAGATCTCCTCTGCATCTGTATCAGACTCTGCTCTGTATTACTGCGCTCTGAGGCCCACAGTCACAGGAAACACACACACACCATACAATAACCTGAGTAAACACACACACACCATACAATAACCTGAGGAAACACAACACACACCATACAATAACCTGAGGAAACACAACACACACCATACAATAACCTGAGGAAACACAACACACACCATACAATAACCTGAGGAAACACACACACACACCATACAATAACCTGAGGAAACACACACACACCATACAATAACCTGAGGAAACACAACACACACCATACAATAACCTGAGGAAACACACACACACCATACAATAACCTGAGGAAACACACACACACACACCATACAATAACCTGAGGAAACACACACACACACACCATACAATAACCTGAGGAAACACACACACACACACCATACAATAACCTGAGGAAACACACACACACCATACAATAACCTGAGGAAACACACACACACACACCATACAATAACCTGAGGAAACACACACACACACACCATACAATAACCTGAGGAAACACACACACACCATACAATAACCTGAGGAAACACACACACACACACCATACAATAACCTGAGGAAACACACACACACACCATACAATAACCTGAGGAAACACACACACACACACCATACAATAACCTGAGGAAACACACACACACACACCATACAATAACCTGAGGAAACACACACACACCATACAATAACCTGAGGAAACACACACACACACACACACCATACAATAACCTGAGGAAACACACACACACACCATACAATAACCTGAGGAAACACACACACACACACCATACAATAACCTGAGGAAACACACACACACACCATACAATAACCTGAGGAAACACACACACACACACACACACACCATACAATAACCTGAGGAAACACACACACACACACACACCATACAATAACCTGAGGAAACACACACACACACACACCATACAATAACCTGAGGCAACACACACACACACACACCATACAATAACCTGAGGAAACACACACACACACCATACAATAACCTGAGGCAACACAACACACCCCATACAATAACCTGAGGAAACACACACACACCATACAATAACCTGAGGAAACACACACACACCATACAATAACCTGAGGAAACACACACACACCATACAATAACCTGAGGAAACACACACACACACCATACAATAACCTGAGGAAACACACACACACACACACCATACAATAACCTGAGGAAACACACACACACACACCATACAATAACCTGAGGAAACACAACACACACCATACAATAACCTGAGGAAACACAACACAACACACACCATACAATAACCTGAGGAAACACAACACAACACACACCATACAATAACCTGAGGAAACACACACACACACACACACACACACACACACACACACACACACACACACACAATAACCAGAGGAAACACAACAACACTGTACAATAACCTGAGGAAACACACACACACACACACACACACACACACACACACACACACACACACACACCATACAATAACCTGAGGAAACACAACACACACACCATACAATAACCTGAGGAAACACAACACACACACCATACAATAACCTGAGGTAACACAACACACACACCATACAATAACCTGAGGAAACACACACACACCATACAATAACCTGAGGAAACACAACACACACCATACAATAACCTGAGGAAACACACACACACACACACACACACCATACAATAACCTGAGGAAACACACACACACACACACACCATACAATAACCTGAGGAAACACGACAACACTGCACACAATCTTTAGATAAGTTACACTATATTGCAAAAAGTATTGGTCCGCTCCTCCAGATCTCTGAGTTCAGGTGTTCAGTCTCTTCATGGCCACAGGTGTATAACTCCAGCTCTAGGCCTGCAGACGCTTCTACACACATTAGTGAAAGAATGGGTCGCTCTCAGGAGCTCAGTGAACTCAAGCGTGGGGCCGTGATAGGCTGACACCTGTGCAATAAGGCCATTCCTGACATTTCCTCACTACTAAATATTCCACGCTCAACTGTTACAACGAAGTGGAAGCGATTGGGTACAACAGCAACCCAGCCACGAAGTGTTAAATCCCAGAGTGGGGTCAGCGCATGCTGAGGGAATGGGTTTCCATGGATGAGCAGCACATCCAAGCCTTACATCACCAAGAGCAATGCAAAGCGTGGGATGCAGTGGAGTAAAGCAGCCGCCACTGGACTCTAGAGCAGTGAGACGTGTTCTCTGAGCGACCAATCACGCTTCAGTCTGACAATCCCATGGACGAGTCTGGGTTTGGCGGTCACCGGGAGAACGGGACTTGCCTGACTGCATTGTGCCAAGTGTAAAGTTTGGTGGAGGGGGAGATTATGGAGTGGGTTTATTTTTCAGAGGTTGGGCTTGGCCCCTTAATTCCAGTGAAAAAACTCTTAATGCTTCAGCATACCAAGACATTTTGGACAATTTCATGCTCACAACTTTGTGGGAACACGCGATAGATCAGCTTTGGGATGAATTAGAGCGGAGACTGAGAGCCAGGCCTTCTCGTCCAACATCAGTGCCTGACCTCACAAATGAGCTTCTAGAAGAATGGGCAAAAATCCCCATAAACACACTCCTAAACCTTGAGGAAAGCCTTCCCAGAAGAGCTGGAGCTGTTAGAGAGGGTGGGCCAACTCCAGATTAAACCATACGGGTTAACAATGGGATGGCATTAAAGCTCATGTGCATTTAAGACATCCCAAAATGTTTGGCAATATAGTGGACTTTAACACTGCAAAGAAAAAAGAAAAACAGGTAGATGATGCCCATGGGTATATCTTAGTAAATGGCCTCATGATAAACACACACAGAGATGAGTAGAGGGATCAATCATGATCAAAAACACTTTATGCTAAACTTAAGTTTGTGAAAATTGTTCACGGTTTCCAAAATAACATTTTTAAGATATTTCAAACTTTATCCACAAGGGGTCAGCATTGCTCTCTTCACGTGTGAGTAGATCATATGAGATGATACATTAAAGCAGAGCTCAGTGGCACAGAGAGAGTTTTAGGAGCTGTTGAGTGAATTTCAGTTCTTTTAGCTCAGAGAACAACTATGTTTAGATGGGCTTTGATTTCCGTGTGTTTAATATCACATTACGATGGTAAGCACAGTTTTTATATTTCTGTACACTCACAGAAAAGTTTACTTTTATTTAGGTAATTAAATGTTGAAGTTTACTATGCATATATTTCATGTTAATTATTTTATTTTTTTCTTTTTCTTCCAGTGTCTTTGGGACAGGACAGGGTTGAACAGTCTTATAGAGAAAAGACTGGAAGTGAAGGAGATCGAGTTCTTATAATGTGTAATTATACTACCACTGATACGAGTGCATATCTCTTCTGGTACAAACAGCTGCCAAACAGATCCCCAACATTCATTCTGAGTGAATACACATTTGGTAAAGGAACGACAGAGCCTGAATTCAAGGAGAGATTTTCTGCAAAACTGAACTCCACATCGAGATCAGTTCCTCTGATGATCCAGGATGTGTGTGTGTCTGACTCTGCTGTGTATTACTGTGCTCTGAGGCCCACTGTGACTCACACACACTCAACACACACACAAAAACATGAGATAGATAATAATGTTTGTTCAAAACTGCCTCGAGATCAGTATTCATTTTTAGAAATAAAAATCTAGAAATAAAGTATTCACAATTTGAAAAATTAGATGTTTAAGGATAAAAAAGAAAAGAAGTTTAGGTTCATAACAAAAATAAATGAAGAAGCCTTAGTTGCTGGCAGCATGTTAAAATGTAATGTAGATTTAAGAGTAATGTACTATTCCCCAAATTCAAGACTGCACCTCATGGAGAATCTAAAACTACGAAGAGAAACAGAAAATCACATTATCCTGTTATCTCACATGACTGCTTCTTAATTCAAATACATAGAGTTCTTTACACAATAATGTCATATCATCCATAATTTGGACGAAAAAGGACACTGCACCCTTTGGTTTATAAAAATATTCACAAGTGATTTTCAAGGTTACAAAAAACTGAGATGTGTAAATCCACCACCAGGGGGACGCATCCCTTAAGCTCCTGTGCAGTTTCTGCAAACATCAAGAGAAGCTCCTCAGGATCGAGAGATTCCCCATAAGCACTCGCTTTAGTTGCCTTTCTCTCACTCTCTTTAACTCAGACCAACAATGACTAAATGGGTGATTTTTCCTCTTTTCTTCACGGCACATGATTTAGGTGAGAACAGTCTTTCATCATTACACACTTTATTTATTTGAGTATCTGTGAATGATTGTTAATTGATGTCCCATCTCTTCCAGTGTGCTGGGGACAGGACAGTGTTGATCAGCCTTTAAGAGAAACTTCAGCTGAGGGAAATCAAGTGACTTTATTGTGTAATTATACCCTCATGAGCTCTGCAAATGCGTATCTCTTCTGGTACAAACAGCTGCCAAACAGATCCCCAACATTCATTGAGTGAATTTTCCATCGGGAAAGGAACAACAGAGCCTGAATTTAAGGAGAGATTTCATGCAAAACTGAACTCCACATCGATATCAGTTCCTCTGATGATCCAGGATGTGTGTGTGTCTGACTCTGCTGTGTATTACTGCGCTCTGCAGCCCACTGTGACTCACACACACTCAACACACACACACAAACCCCTGTGTGAGCATCTGAGTGTTCTTTAACTTCCTATGTGATGTGATTACCACTCCCACTCTTAAAAGTCCTTTTGAACCTTAATACCTATTAACTTAAAAAACACAATTACATTTGCCACAAATGCTATAAATTATTGTTGGCAAATTGTCTGAAACTTCACAAACATTCAAAATGCATTTTTTTACTATCTGAGAAAGTGTGAAAGTGTTAAAAAAAAAAAAAAAACATTAAAAGATTACCTTTTTATTTCATCTGGTGCCACTATATTTATTATAAAATATTTTTGTCAATTACTCACCTTCAAATTGCTTCAAACTAGTATGAACTTCTTTCTTCTGCTGAAGACAAAAGAGAGCAGTCTTGTCGGTCAGAGAAGCTGGATGGGTCCCTTTGGAGGAGAGGGAACCAGGGTGTTCAAGGCAGTCCCACATGCCGTCTTGGGTGCCTCATGCACAGGCAAAGTCAGATCCCTCTGGCCCCCTCTGGAGGTGGGTGGTAAGTCAAGACCGTCCTAAAATCTGGAGGAGAGGGAACCAGGGTATTCAAGGCAGTAACCCAAGCCGGGAAGAGAACAGTAGTCAGTTAGAGAAGTTGGATGGGTCTCTCTGGATGGATGGAAGTCCTCCAGAGTGCCAGGGTGTTGGAGGCAGTCACCCAAGCCCACCAGATGCCACTCTGGTTGGTCAGAGAAGCTGGATGGGTCCCTCTGGAGGAGAGAGTAAAGCTTGGAGGAAAGTTCTCCTGAAAAATTAACCCCAAAAGTCTCAAAATCCAAACACACCTGAGAGCTCTATGCTCTCTGACCTCCCAGGCCAGCCCAGGGAGGGTGCCTCATGCCTAGGGAAAGTCAGATCCTTAGTCCCCACTAGAGGTGGATGGCGAGTCAAGACGGTCCTAAAACGGGCCATCTGGGTGAGGAGAATGGTCCTGATGACAACAAAACAACCCCCCTACACAGACCATCATGAGCTCCACTCAGAGGCACTCTAGGTGGGCATAGAACTTGGATGGGTCCCTCTGAATGAATGGAAGTCCCTCCAGCGCTCCAGGGTGTTCAAAGCCAACAGCCATATCACCCAGCAGCCCAAGACTGGTTTCCCACTGAAGCTAAGCAGGGCTGAGACTGGGCAGTACCTGGATGGGAGACCAACTGGGAAAACCAGGAGCTGCTGGTAGAGGTGTTAGTGAGGCCAGCAGGGGGCGCTCACCCTGTGGTCTGTGTGGGTCCTAATGCCCCAGTGTACTGATGGGGACACTATACTGTCAAAGAGCACTGTCCTTCGGATGAGACGTTAAACAGAGGTCCTGACTCTCTGTGGTCTTTAAAACTCCCAGGATGTCCTTCAATAAAGAGTAGGGGTGTAACCCCGGCATCCTGGCCAAATTTACTGATTGGCCCCTTTGTCCATCATGGCCTCCCAATAATCCTCATATCCTGATTGGCTTAATCACTTTGTCTCCTCTCCACCAATCAGCTGGTGTGTGGTGAGCTTTCTGGTGCAATATGGCTGCCGTCGCATCATCAGGTGGTGCTGCACATTGGTGGTGGTTGAGGAGATTCCCCCTTCTACATGTAAAGCACGTTGGGTGTCTAAAAAAGCACTATATAAATGTAATGAATAATTATTTTTATTATTAATTATTAAGGCAGTCACCCAAGACAACCAGACGCCAGTCTGGTCGGTCAGAGAAGTTGGATGGGTCCCTCTGGGGAAGATGGAACCAGGCTGTTCAAGGCAGTCATCCAAGCCAACCAGAGGAAAGCCTGGAGGAAAGTCCTCCTGAAAAATAACCCAAAAAAAGTCCCAAAATTCAAACACACCATTGTCATTTATGCATAACGATGTGCAAAATGACATGCAATAATTTCTTTGGTCTTAATGTGCATTAAAAATTAAATGGACAATGATTTGTATTATATATATATATATATATATATATATATATATATATATATATATATATATATATATATATATATATATATATATATGTTTTGTTGTTTTTTGATTTAATTTATATGTATTTCCTAGTCTAAATTAATTCACAATGGTGCCTTGACAGCATGTGACCTAACACATTGTCTTAACTTCCTTGTTGCCAGAAATCTCAAGTACATGGCTTATAGATTTTAATTTTATTGGCCGAAGGGGGTCATATGATAATACTAAAATGTACTTTTTTGGGGTTAAATAATATTTTATTTAAAATGAAATTCTCTTTGTGTCATTTATAAATGACAATCCATGCATAGATTCACAAAACGGTGTTATCTGACTTTTCATGTAATATATATTGAATAAGGAAAGGGAATTGTAAACTAGAAGCTGTTTCAAATGTTTATATTTGGTTTTGATATGAATTGAAGGTAAAGACATTGCTTAAAAAAATGGAAGACAACCTTCACCTTATCATTGATAAGTATTGATTACATTTACAGTAACTAACATCAGTTAAATTGATTTACATTGTTCCTTACATTATGAAAGAGAAAGGGATTGGCTCTGATGTCACTGACCACACCCACACTATTCTTAAAGAGCAGAGCCCCTCCCACTGCACTATAAATCTACATCATTGATTTCATTTATCAAACGTTTACATGTTTGCATACAGTATGAATCTCAAATGATAAATAGCTTAAACTAAGGTATTAAGATGGACGCCTGTCTGCTAGTGAGTCTCATAACAATTACAGGTGAATATATTTTACACTTTAAACATTAAGTGCTGTTTTTGGCAAGGATAACGTTATGATTGATGGAAAAGGCTGATGGTTTAGTGTGTTGCAGGTGTGTTTGCTGACAGCGTTGGACCAAAAGACAAGGATATGGATATTATCAGAAGAGAAGGAGAGTCTGTGAGCCTGATCTGCTCATATGATACAAGCAGCAGTTATGTTTATCTCTACTGGTACAGACAGTATCCTAATAGAGAACCGCAGTATTTACTGGGGAAAGGAGCTCGATCATACGGAGCAGAGGATATATCAGACCCTCGGTTTCAGTCGACTACATCCCAATCCTCCACTGAACTCAATATTAAAAGTGTAGCTCTGGCAGATTCAGCTCTCTATCATTGTGCTATGAGAGTAGGACCCCAGTGATACAAAGTGCCGGAGACGCTTTACAAAAACTCACATCTCTAATTCTTGCTTTGAAAGCCTCTTATCACGTTTATCACACCACATATACATTTTGTAAACCACTGAGAATGTAAATACCAGAATGTGGTAACACCTGCTGAACAATACCGGAGTACATAAAGAGTGTGTAGAGAAGAGAGGATATGACATCCGACTAGAAGAACTTGCTGTATGGGATGTATTTAAGTTATTTTCTGTGAATGTGGGATTAATTTGCCGCAATAGATAAATAACTGGAATAATAACAAAATGCATTAAATGGTAATATAATTTGTGCTACAAACCAGAGTGTTTATGATTATGATAACACATTAAAACAATATGATAAATAACAGTTTGCAATATCAAGCAGCATAACAGACAGTTTTTATACAGCTAAAACAATTGGAAGCAGACATTCAGGTTAACGTTAAAAATAAGGTAAATACAGTTTGATTATATCAGGTGTGTAATTATTCCTCAGCAAAGCTCCATCGGTAATATATAGACAATCAAAACTGAATTACATTCTCAACTGTATGTCAAACATTAAAATAGGGCCGATCCATCTCAAATGGTCCAAGTATTACAGTTGATTGCTTGGCCATTTTAAATGATCCTTTTTTATTACTACCACAAAACCACCAGTTATTTACTTATTTATTTAGCCTTTTACAAAACCCTCAATATGTCACTTCAGGAGGTCTGAGCGCTTTAGAACAATTCCCTAAAGCACATTTCAAATACATTTTGCACAGTGTCTTCCTTAGACTTAGTCCAAATATAATATTATAATTATAAAGTGTACATTATAAGGGTAAATTTATGGGAAGGTTTCGACAAGAAATAAAACACTGCACATGCAACACATTCCAGGTTAAAGACTTCTCCTAATGTTGTTATGGGGGACAGAAATTTGCATTGTTTTCTTAAATATCCCTTATTTTAGAGTTGATAATCTAAGGATGATCTTTTCTGGACCGGATAGGCAGTGGATATTGTAAAGATGCAAGTTCTCGAGGATAAAAATCCTGAGATTCCACTGGTTGCACTGGTTCATTTGTTGTGCTTTTAGAAATGAACAGATGTAATATAAACAAAACAAACAATGAAAACAAATAGAATGTTTACAGTACAAAATGTTTATTATTGACATTTAGAATAGCTTATGTTAATCTTAAGAGCCTAATTTGGTAGAAGAATTTGTAAAATGTGTTGTGGACCATGACACAAAGATACATGATGTGGTTTAACCAAGTCAGATATACAAATACATAAAACTTGTGATTTTGCAATACCACTAAAGTCGATTGAGGTAAAAAAAAAAAATGGTCAAGAAACCACTTAGAACCACTTGTGACGGATTGAACTAAAAAAAAAAAACAACATTCAAATCATCTTTGCTTTAAAAACCTTGTTGGGAATTACTTTTATAAATTTAATTTAATGATATATATAAATCAACTAGTTAAGGATAGTAGATATAAAGTAAAAGAAATTAGCAATGAGCTATAATACATTTGAATTATCACATTTTCTGTTAAAGGGTTAGTTCACCCAAAAATGAAAATTATCATTAATTACTCACCCTCATGTCGTTGGACACCTGTCAGACCTTCGTTCATCTTCAGAACACAAATGAAGATATTTTAGTGTAAAGCTGAGAAAGGCTTCAGATAGGCCTCCACTGGCATTCAGTCCATTCCCACTCACAAGACCCATAAAGGCCCTAAACACATCGACACACAGCCCATCTCACTACAGCGGCTGCACAATCACTTTACAATGTGACGAAAATATTGTGCGCACAAAAATCAAAATATGATTTAATCCACCAAATGATTGACATAAACTCGACTCGAACTCGAATATGACACAGCTCCATCGTTCGAATCATAGCGAATGCATGACCCGGAAGAGGAGGAGCGCCGCCATCGCGTGAGTTGACGGCCGAGACCTACACGGAAGACAATATCTTGGTGGAGTCATTATTTTGTATTTTGTTTTTATTTTGTATATATTTTGTTTTTGTGCGCAAAAAAAAAAAAATTCTCATCGCTTGGTAAAATGATTGTAGTGAGATGGGCTGTGTGTCGATGTGTTTAGGGCCTTTATGGGTCTTGTGAGTGGGAATGGACTGAATGCCAATGGAGGCCTATCTGAAGCCTTTCTCAGCTTTACACTAAAATATCTTCATTTGTGTTCTGAAGATGAATGAAGTTCTGACGGGTGTCCAACCACATGAGGGCAAGTAATTAATGACAATTTTCATTTTTGGGTGAACTAACCCTTTAACATTTGAAACATTATTATCTGAACCACTAACTGTGATGAATATGCTTCTCCAGAAAGATTTATCACCTAAAGGAAATACGATGAGACCTCACTGCTCCTCCACCACACAACCCTAACCTATCACTACAAAATGCCATATAATGCAACATTAATAATGGCTAATAATGTGTAACAAATCCTTCATGTAATAACAACAACCACAATAACATTAAATTATTATTATTATTACTACTCTTAATATTATTATTTATTATGTATTTTATCAATCTATTACATAGAGTGAATAAATAACCTCTTGTAATTCCATACAGAACCAGCAGAGGGAGAAATGCCCTCTCTACTGACAGAACAACGAACTCCTCCCTTCCTTATAATGGAAAGAGAATATCTCTCTTTTCTCACTTACTCTGCTTTTGCGGAACGATTCATCTGTTCTTTGGTACCACTCTATCATCTTAAAGAACAAACAATGAGGATCAAGGAGACATTAATAATATTGGGATCAGTTATTTTTGGTATGTGAATGAAATATGTTACTCTTCGCCTGTTTGGTTTTATGTCTACATGATACAGCAGATTGTCACAGAATTATGTGTGTGTGTTAGCAGGATGTCAATCAGAAGACACAGTTGATCAGCCACTTAAACATGTTACTAAATCTGAGGGAGAACTGGTAACATTGGACTGCAAATATACATCAACCTCAGCATCACAAGAGCTCTTCTGGTACATCCAGAGAACAGATGAATCTCCCAAACTCGTGCTACAGAGGAGTTCATATGGAGGAGGAATTAATGGAACAGAGTTCCAGGAGAGATTTTCCTCTGAAGTGAAAGCCTCTAAATCCGTGCCCTTGATAATGCAGAGCCTGCGAGTGAGTGACTCTGCGGTTTACTACTGTGCTCTGAGACCCACAGTGAGAACAGGATAACTCTCGCTCACACAAAATCACAAGAAAGAAACCTACAGTACAAAGAGGGAAGAAGACAGTGAAGAATTAAAGATGAGCTACAGAGATGAAATCACTATTGATTTACAGGCCAAAGAAAATAAAACCAATCAAACGTAAGAAAAGAGCATTTCATGTTCATGAATGACAGAACAGCTCTCACTGAATCAGATGATCTAGTTTTAATGCGATTTATACACTGGAGGGGGAAATGCTTTGGTTTAAAGAGCTTTAAAACCTTTTCCACTCGTGAATTGCTAGTACATATCACAGGTCATTATAAAGAATTGGCAAGTAACACAATTAATTAATTAATTATTACATTATGAAGTAAATACTGAAATAGTATTTCCCTGCAAAATATTCCAATAATCTAAGTTTTATTTACAACTTTGTTTTGTAACGGAGTAACTTTCACACAAAGCCTGACAAGCCAGAGCCACATTCAGACGTTACCCATGAACACACCTGTAGTAAAGTTCGATATAAGGAGGAAGGAAGAGGACACGGGGTCGGCTGGACGGTTGATGCTGTCTCTTTATTTTCTCAATAACTTGTCAACACACACAGTAAGGTGTGAAATCTCATAAACACGATCTCTCGATCACTTCCGGGTCGGCACTTCCGGCTTCCGGTTACTCAGTCTCTGAAAGGGGGGTTTCGCATCAACCGTCCGGGTTCTCTCTCTCCCCGATCTCCGGTTCCACTGCTGTTTTATCCCCTCTCCGCGCTCATTACTAGAACAAGAGACAGGTGTTATTAATCTGCTTCCAACCCACTCACGTACCGCTTGTCCCGCGGCTCTCTCTCCCGCTGCAGACCTCGCTGAACCACGCCCCCCTTGCCACATACCCCCACCGCCCGACTCAGGCCGGGGAGCCGTCCGGCCTGCAGCCCCCCCCCCCCCCCCCCATTTCTGGAGAGGAAGTCGGCCACAGCCATCTGAGCACCCGGCCTGTGGACCACCTGGAACTTAAAAGGCTGAAGAGCTAGATACCAACGGGTGATCCGCGCGTTGGTATCCTTCATGCGGTGGAGCCACTGGAGAGGAGCGTGGTCCGAACAGAGGGTGAACTCCCGCCCCAGAAGGTAATAGCGGAGGGTGAGAACGGCCCACCTGATGGCAAGGCACTCTTTTTCGATGGTGCTGTACTTAGCCTCTCTCTTCGAGAGCTTACGGCTAATGTACAGCACCGGCCGCTCTCCCCCCTCCACCTCCTGGGCCAGGACTGCGCCCAGCCCCCTGTCCGACGCGTCAGTCTGCAACAGAAAAGGGAGAGAAAAGTCAGGGGAGTGTAAAAGCGGCCCGCCACATAGAGCAGCCTTAACTCGGGTGAAGGCCTGCTGGCACGGCTCCGTCCATTGGACCGTATCTGGTAGCCCCTTTTTAGTAAGGTCAGTCAGAGGGCTGGTGAGGTCCGAATAATTTGGTATAAACCGTCTATAATATCCCGCCAGCCCCAAGAACTGCCTTACCTCCTTTTTGGTCTTGGGCCTCGGGCAGGTCGCAATTGCGGCGGTCTTATCAATTTGGGGACGCACCTGCCCATGACCCAAGTGGAAGCCCAGATACCTTACCTCCACCCGCCCAATTGCACACTTCTTCGGGTTGGCCGTGAGCCCCGCTCCCCTCAACGACCTCAAGACCGCCCGGACATGCTGCATATGCCGCTGCCAATCGTGACTGTAAATCACGATGTCGTCCAGGTAGGCAGCAGCATATGCGGCATGGGGACGCAAAATCCTGTCCATGAGGCGCTGAAAGGTAGCGGGTGCCCCGAACAAGCCGAAGGGAAGCGTGACGAATTGGTGCAATCCGAACGGCGTGGTGAAGGCTGTTTTTTCTTTGGACAATGGAGACAAGGGGATCTGCCAATAGCCCTTCGTTAAGTCCAATGTCGAATAAAATCGAGCCGTGCCCAGCCGATCAAGCAACTCGTCAACCCGCGGCATTGGATACGCGTCGAATTTCGACACTGCGTTCACCTTGCGGTAGTCCACACAGAACCTGACCGAGCCGTCGGTTTTAGGGACCAAAACGATCGGGCTCGCCCAGTCACTGTTGGACTCCTCTATTACTCCCATATCGAGCATTGCCCCTAATTCTTCCTGAACTACTTTTTTTTTGTGTTCAGGTAAACGATACGGCCGGCTGCGAACTACCACGCCCGGCTCGGTCTCGATGTGGTGCTGAATTAAGTCGGTACGTCCCGGTAGGGGCGAGAACACGTCGGCGAATTCCGCCTGTAATTTTGAGAGATCAGTGAGTTGGGACGGTGAGAGGTGATCTCCCCCAGGGGCCAGTGCGACCGATTGTGCTTTGATGCTCGCCTCTGGCCCGAGATCATCCTCTCCCCCGATCACCGTCGCCAACAACACTGATTCGACCTCATTCCATTTCTTCAGGAGATTGAGGTGATATATTTGCCGTGCCCCGTTCCTATCGGACCGTATCACTTCATAATCGAGGTCTCCAACCTGTCGTGCGACCTCAAACGGCCCCTGCCACTTCGACATTAATTTAGAGCTCGATGTAGGGAGTAATACGAGCACTTTCTCTCCCGGTGTGAATTTGCGTAGTCTCGTACCCCTGTTATACGACCGGCTTTGGCGGTCCTGGGCTTGCAACAAATTCTCCCTAGATAGCCGCCCCAAGGTGTGGAGTTTTGTTCGCAAGTCCAGCACATATTGAATTTCGTTTTTGGCCAAAGAAGGCCCCTCCTCCCAAGTTTCTCGTAGGACATCCAGCACCCCCCGGGGCTGTCGTCCGTAGAGAAGCTCGAAGGGGGAAAACCCCGTGGAGGCTTGCGGGACCTCCCGCACAGCGAATAAGAGGGGTTCTAACCACCGATCCCAATTTTTGGCGTCTTCCTGTACGAATTTACGGATCATGGATTTAAGAGTGCGATTAAATCGTTCGACCAAGCCGTCTGTTTGTGGGTGATAGACGCTTGTCCGAATCGATTTGATGCCCAATAACCCGTATAATTCGCTTAACGTGCGTGACATAAACGCCGTGCCTTGATCAGTGAGGATTTCCTTCGGAATCCCCACTCGGGAGATTAAACGAAACAGTGCGTCCGCAACACTCTTCGCCGAGATGTTGCGGAGAGCTACTGCTTCCGGATATCGTGTTGCGTAGTCCACGATAACTAGCGCAAAACGATGTCCGCGTGCGGATCGCTCTAATGGCCCGATGAGGTCCATCGCAATTCTCTCGAAGGGGACCTGCATTAATGGAAGGGGGCGCAATGGCGCTTTTGGGGAGGCCAGGGGATTCACCAACTGACATTCAGGACAAGACGCGCACCACCTGCGCACATTGTCGTGAATGCCTGGCCAAAAAAATCGGGTCATTAAACGATTCAGCGTGGCCGCCTGTCCCAGGTGGCCCGCCATTGGGTTAGAGTGAGCCGCCTGGAAAAGCATTTCCCGGCGGCTCTTTGGTACTAACAACTGGGTTGTATCCACTTTTGTCTGAGCGTCTTGGGTCACTCGATACAACCTATCCTTAATTATGGCAAAATAAGGATACGTGACGGGCAAGGCGGGTTGAAGGGACTGACCGTCGATCGTGCGGACCTGTTGGAAAGCATGTTTTAGGGTATCGTCTTGAGACTGCTCCAGAGGGAAGTCATCGCGGTCCGAGAGAATCAGTCTCTCGACCCCGCTCGGTTCCTCTGAAGCAGTTCCCGAAGGTCCCGTATCAGTCTCGCCAACCTGCACTCGCACCGCCCCGTTCCTAGCCTTGTTCCCCCAAGCGGCATCCGCGCATATCGACCCCAATAACGCCGGAAAGGCGGGCCAATTCGTCCCCAGAATTAGCGGATGCCGGAGGTGGGGACTAACCGCCACCTCAACACTATGATTTTCTCCCCTAAACTGTATCGTGACTGGGACAACCGGATATTCCACCACATCCCCGTGCACACACCGCACCTTAACCATGCGGCTTGTATCCAATGCCCCAGGCTGCATCAGGCTTTGATGGATCGAGGTTTGGTTACAGCCTGAATCCACCAAGGCCTGATATGTACCCCCCTTGATACTCACAGGAACTTGGTACTCTCCTGCTTGATCAGGGGTGGTCCGCTGAACGTCCGGGACCCGGATCATTGTCCCGATGTCCATCATTGGACATCGGTCCACAAAATGGTCCGGGTCGCCGCACCGCCAGCAGGCCAGCCCAGGCCTGCCCGCCGCCCCTGCGGCGGGGAGTGGGTTGGAATATGAGCGTGGAGGGGGGGTGGAACCGGAACCGTTATCCCCGCCCGACCCCAGCAGCCCCGCCCCCCTGGGCGGGGCCCTCGAACTCCCGTACTGCCCTGGGCCCATTCCACCCCGACCTCTGGGGGGAATGCGAGGGGGCCCTGGAGGGCGGGACCTAGGGAGAGGGACAGGGTGAGAAGGAGAGACAGAGGGGGGAGAGAGAGAGGGAGAGGTTAGTCGGGGTTTGCCGACCCCCGGGCACGCCACCAGATGGTCCTCCGCCAGGTTGATGGCCGTCGTCAGCGACGTGGGCCGGTGGCACTGGACCCACTCGGCGGTCTTCTTAGGTAGCCGAGTGATGAACTGCTCCAGTACCACCAGATCGACGATGTGGTCCACGTCGCTTCCACAGGCCAATAGCCATTTGCGGCAGGCGTCCCGGAGCTGGTGGGCCATCGCGAAGGGCCGGCCGGTCTCCCCCCACTCCAGCGAGCGGAACCGCTGACGGTGCTGTTCGGGGGTCCGACCGACCCGCTGGATGATGGCCCTCTTCAGATCTTCGTAATCCAGGAGGTTCGCCACCGGCAGTTGTTGGGCGGCCGCCTGGGCTTCTCCGGTGAGCAGTGGAATAAGGCGCACCGGCCACTGTGCCCGGGGCCACCCGCAGGCCTCCGCTGCTTTTTGAAACAGATCAATGAAGGCCTCGGGATCGTCTTGTGGCCCCATCTTGTGTAGGGGCACGTGGACCGGTGCGCTGGCGAGCCCGGCGGCTTCGGTGCGAACCTCCCGGTCTATCCAGCTCCGGAACCTCTCGCGGTCCTCTTGCTGGCCGCGGACGATGGCCTCGAATCGGCGCTCCTGGTCCGCCCGCAGCTCCAGCATGGACTGATGTTGTTCCTGGTGGAGGGCCGCGAGAGAGGTGATAATGTCCGCAAACGGCGTGGCGGAGGGCGTTGGTGTAGTCATGGCGGCGGCGCGGTCCTACTTCCTCCCGGGTTTCGGCACCACTGTAGTAAAGTTCGATATAAGGAGGAAGGAAGAGGACACGGGGTCGGCTGGACGGTTGATGCTGTCTCTTTATTTTCTCAATAACTTGTCAACACACACAGTAAGGTGTGAAATCTCATAAACACGATCTCTCGATCACTTCCGGGTCGGCACTTCCGGCTTCCGGTTACTCAGTCTCTGAAAGGGGGGTTTCGCATCAACCGTCCGGGTTCTCTCTCTCCCCGATCTCCGGTTCCACTGCTGTTTTATCCCCTCTCCGCGCTCATTACTAGAACAAGAGACAGGTGTTATTAATCTGCTTCCAACCCACTCACGTACCGCTTGTCCCGCGGCTCTCTCTCCCGCTGCAGACCTCGCTGAACCACGCCCCCCTTGCCACAACACCATTGGCAGCTCAATCTGAGAGGCGGGATAAACGGATGTCCTTCAGATTCCCTCTACAGCAATAGGACAGCGCTACAACCAACCACAGATAGATGATAGACCGAACTTTTGCCATATCGGGTCGGAAAAACTCTGAACACATCTCCCGTTATTAAGAAAGAGTCCAGTGTCATTCTTTGTTCTTTTCTCAAAGAAAAGCTTAACTTTAAGTCTTCCAGAGTCATGGCCAAAAGCCGATTTGAAAGACCGCTGTTCGCCAGCTTTGTTTTTTTAATCATTATGTTAACCCGCCCACTGACTCTATACATGATGTGATTGGCCTGACTAGAGTTTGGGTTTTCAAGCTCGTTAGCCAACAGAGAGTTGCCAGATGCCTCGGCTGAAAACTGCATCTGCTGCCGCTGGGGTGCGTCTAGATTTCCAGGCTATTCACACAAGCTTTTCACCCATTAAACCAAATTTTGTGTAATGTATTTATTTAATGTACATAAATGCACAACATGTACCATCTCTATTTTCTTAAATATTACAACTCACCCATTTCATCAGCTAGTGTGTGTGTGTGTGTGTGTGTGTGTGTGTGGAGGGGGCGCTAGTGAACTGAGGTCCCTAGCCACACCCATAATATTAATAAGCCACAGACCTCCTCTCCAGGTTTAGTAATTCAGCAAACTCAAAACATAAATCTGAACAGATCTGATCCGAAGCATGAGCATGGAGAGATATCTTCTACTGATTGTCATAACAGTCTCAGGTAAAGTGCTCCCTTAAGCAATTATAAACACTACTTCAAGCTATGAAATTACAAATATCCCCTCTGCTTTGGTTAAATATATTCAGGCGTATTACCTGACAGCATTGGACCAAAAGACAAGGATGCACTAATCAGTGAAGGAGCGTCTGTGACCCTGAGCTGCACATACAGTACAGTCGCCAGTGGCATCTTGCTTTACTGGTACAGACAGTATCCAAACACAGAACTGCAGTATTTACTGTTCAAAGGAGCTCGAACATACAACACTGAGGAGGATATTCCAGACCGTCAACGGTTTGATTCGACTACAACTCAATCCTCCACTGAACTCACTATTAACAGTGTAACTCTGGCAGATTCAGCTCTCTATTATTGTGCTCTGAGAGTTGGAGCCCAGTGATACAAAGAGCCTGAGACGCTTTACAAAAACTCACACACAACAGTAATCAAAGGATTCTCCCACAAAGCCACATTTATCTCTTATATTACCCACACATAATATATACAGTACACCACAATATAACACCTGCTTTAATGAGTAAAACAAGGTTAAAGTAAATAATAATAATAATAATGATTTTTTAACAAATGTAATCAAATTTTCACACTCCTTTATCCTACACTTATTTAAGTATATTATATAATTATATAAACACTATATCCAGTAGGAGGAGTCTTACTGACACCATCCACACCCACATACAGTAATATACCTCTCCAGTGCATTGCTTTCTCCAAGTCAACATTCAGAATAACAGAGTAAGTGGATATTCACTTATAAACTCCTAAAGCAAACATTGATTCATAAATCTGTGTAAACATGAACTATTAAAACCCATTCTGATCAACATGAAGAGATGTCTGCTGCTGACCTCATAGCAGTATCAGGTAACTTAAACTTCCAATATTTTAAAATGTTTAGTAGTGTTCTGTCAAGTACTATAGTGTGTTTTGTTTTTATATTGCAGGTGTGTTTCCTGACAGCATTAGACCAACTGAACATAGGACTAAAATGATCAAAGAAGGAGAGTCAGTGACCCTGAACTGCTCATATGATACGGGCAGCAGTGAAGTTGTGCTTTACTGGTACAGACAGCTTCCAAAAACAGAACCAGAATATCTACTGCATGAAGGAGCTCGATCACGGAGCAATAAGGAGAACACTTCAAATGAGCAGTTTCAGTCGAACACATCCCAAACATTCACATCACTCCAGATTGATAAAGCCGCTCTGTCAGATTCAGCTCTTTATTTCTGTGCTTTAAATCTCCACAGCCCGGTGATATAAGAGCCGGAGAGGCTTTACAAAAACTCACAGACACAAATATTGCTTTGAAATCAGTAATCAAATGTCAAATCATACCACTTTTGGAAAACCACAAACTCAAGACTATAAATGTGGTGACAGCTACTGAACAAACAGGACTGAAGTCAATATGCCAGCAGCCCAAGACTGGTTTCCCACTGAAGCTAAGCAGGGCTGAGCCTGGATGGGAGACCAACTGGGAAAACCAGGAGCTGCTGGTAGAGGTGTTAGTGAGGCCAGCAGGGGGCGCTCACCCTGTGGTCTGTGTGGGTCCTAACGCCCCAGTATAGTGATGGGGACACTATACTGTCAAAGAGCACCGTCATTCGGATGAGACATTAAACCAAGGTCCAGACTCTCTGTGGTCATTAAAAATCCCAGGATGTCCTGCGATAAAGAGTAGGGGTGTAACCCCGGTGTCCTGGCCAAATTCCCTTGATTGGCCCTTACTAATCATGGCCTCCTAATAATCCCCATCCACTGAATTGGCTCTATCACCCTCTCTCCTCTCCACCTATCGCTGGTGTGTGGTGAGCGCACTGGCGCCGTTATACTGTGGCTGCCGTCGCATCATCCCAGTGGATGCTGCCCACTGGTTGTGGTTGAGGAGAGGCCCCTGACATGAGTGTGAAGCACTTTGGGTGTACATTAGTACATATGAAAGCGCTATATAAATGCCTCATTCATTCATTCATTCAATGTTATCCTGTTGAGATGCAGTGAAAACTTTAACACATATACATTTTTATCTAGATTTTTTCATAAGGTAATGAAAAGTTTTGATTTCATAAATACTTGATCTCTCATATAGGCAAGGCAAGTTTTTATATATAGCACATTTCATACACAATGGCAATTCAAAGTGCTTTACATAGAAAGGAAGTAAAATAGGGATAACAATGCATAAGAAAAATAATACAATGTAAAGGGAATTAAAAATAATAAAATGATAACCAAAGAAAAGAACAAAGGTAAACTAAAACAGTTATAAAAAGAATTTAAATGATGCATAGATAAGGTGCACTCAGTCGGACAGTGGCTCAGAGCTCATTCAGTAAATGCACAGCTAAACAGATGTGTTTTGAGTCTGGATTTGAATGTGGCGACAGTTGGAGCACATCTGATCTGTTCAGGAAGCTGGTTCAGCTGCGGCTGGCATAATAGCTAAAAGCAGACTCTCCTTGCTTTGAGTGAACTCTTGGTATTTCTAACTGACTTGATCCTGCTGATCTGAGTGATCTGTTGGGTTTGCATTTAATCAGCATATCTGCGATGCATATATAATAATGGCCAAAGATGAAGAGTGTGAGATCAATCACAGAGATATTCAGAGGAAATATTGACAAAAACAGTAACTCAACAGAACAAAGTTACATAATAGGGAATTCAGCAGAATATAAAATAAACATTATAAACAACAGACTATGATTAAAAATAACACTGAAATGTTTTCTGAAACTAAAGACACCATGAGCGGATTGATCAGATCAAGCTCCTCCCAGCTGATAAAAGTGTGACAGTAAAACAGGCTTATCAAAGACGAGCTGAAACAACTGCACACGCTCAGTGGGTTTACATATTTCAGTCACACACACACACACACACTCCAGGTATTATAATGGCTCACTGGGAAACACATCTGATCTTCTGGATAATGTATTTCTGGGGTGAGTAGGATCCTTTTGAGTCTCTAAATGTGCCATAGATATATTAAAACATGCAGAATATGAGTTGCTAATGCTTTAACTTCTGTTCCAGTGTGTGAATCTCTGGAGAGTGTTGAGCAGAACACAAGAGCTCAAACTGCTTTTGAAGGCAGATCAGTAACGATTAACTGCACATATGAAACCAGTGATCCAGCCCCGTATCTCTTCTGGTACCAGCAAAAGAGGAATGGGATCCCAAAATACATGATGATGATATTTGGTCAAAATGTACTAAATGACAAAGACTTTGAGGAGAGATTTACTGCAAATCCCAACAAAACTTCAAGATCAGTTCCTCTGACGATCCAGGATGTGTGTGTGTCTGACTCTGCTGTGTATTACTGCGCTCTGAGGCCCACTGTGACTCACACACACTCAACACACACACACAAACCCTCATGGTCTTGAGTTACACTTTCTTTGGGGTTATGATATTTGCAGCCTTGTAATGACTCTGCAGTGCAGAAGAGGGAGACAAACAGTTACTCTACACATTATCTTGAAGAAGTCTTGACCCCATCTCACTGATCGGCAATCAACTTTCTACTTTTAAAGGCAGTCTGAACAAACCATATGTGACGGAGTGGCACAGGTTTCAGATACAAGGGGTTTCAGTTACGCCACCCTAGGAATTTCCCTCAGGGAAATAGAAATGACACCTAAAAGATTGTTATTAGCGCACACAGATTCGATTCTCAAGAAGGTAGGCAGGAACGTGGTTATCATAAAAATTAAAAAAAATATTAATACAAAGTTAAGTGAAAAAGGACAAAATCACATTAAAATAGTATATGTGGTACAAGCCATCTCTGAAGCCTTTTGAGGGGTGCACAACTGACAAGTCAACAAAAATGAGACACACACAAGACCATAAGAGGATTGGTCGCTAAGCTAGTTATCGAAAAGCACGTCTCACACACAACCACAAAACACTTTAAAAGTGTCACACATGGCATTCTCGCAGTGTGGCAGCAGAGAAGTGACAGGTCTGTACCTATAACGACAGCAGAAAAAGCGATCGCCACAAATGAGAGAGAGAGAATCCTAAACTAAATACAGAAAACAACACAATTACTAAAATGTATACATGAACTGTTAGTATTTGCAGCTCATACCTACATGCACAACAACCCTTACCGGGAAAGGGCGATGTGCTCGATTATCCTTCACAGGCGCGGGTACACAGCATTCAATTAAACTGCCCTTTAGCTGGGATACAGGGAACGGCACCTACTCAAAACACCAGCCAATCCCTAAACCCAGAGCACAGCTAAACAATCTGCTTTCCACAGAACAGGTAACGTATACCTGAGGGGGGAGCAGTCTGATAATCCACTACAGGAGCAGCCAAAGAAAACATGGAGATGAAAAGACAGGCTAGAATACAACATTAAGTCATTAATACCAACACACAACAACTAAACCTTGAGCCAAGCAAAACTACTACCGGCTAACGGCACATACCTGCAGCTACTGTCAACAACAGGAAGGGGCGGAGCCAGATGTGACGGACATGATGCATTCCAGGCTATAGCCAACCAGCTCTTAAATAGGAGGCCCTCCTCACTGATAGGTGCTCAGAGCTGTCAATCAACACTACCACTCTAATTCATTCTGTTACATATATAAAGAGATAACTGAGATCCTTATAGAGATAAAAGAGATCCTTGAAACTCACACTTTAATGTCTTGATTCCTCCTTTAATTGTAAACCCAATGGTCCTCGCTGAGTAATGCTGAGTTCACACTGCCCTATTTTAGCCCTGATTTTGACTCGCCGACAGGTTTTGCGAAATCGCGACAAATGCCCGAGATTTACATTTACATTTACATTTATGCATTTAACAGACGCTTTTATCCAAAGCGACTTACAACTCAGGAGTACAGGAAGCGATCCGTCAAGAAGAGGCAAAGAAAACGCAAAACGTGCCCTAAGTACCAATATTTGTATACTACTCAGAGTAGCTAAAACCAGAAAAGGGAAGAAGAAACGAGAAATAGAGGAGGAAGAGGGTTTTTTTATGATAAGATTAAGTGCTCATGGAAGAGATGAGTTTTTACCTGTCTTTTGAATGAAGCGAGTGATTCTGTCGTGTGTATGGAGGACTGAAGATCGTTCCACCAACCAGGAACAATGAAAGAAAAAGTCCTGGAGAGGGATTTCATGCCTCTCTGTAATGGTACCACAAGCCTTCGCTCATGTGCGGAGCGAAGGCTTCTGGTGGGGGTGTAGACTTGTAGGAGTGAGTCAAAGTATGCGGGTGCTCGGTGGGTGCTTTGCGTATGATCTCGGATCAGAAATCGGTGCTCGTGCACGTGAGTGACAATCACGCAGTGTAAATTATCAAAGACGCGATCAGAGAGAATCGCAGACAAGTCGCCGATGCCCGCAAGATATTTGTCAGCTAAATATCTTGACCTGTTGGCGAATCAAATTCCTGCTGTGTGAAACGAGTTCTGACTGAAAATCACATCAGCGATGACCGACAGCCAATGAGAGAGCAAGATAAAGGGCAGCGGGAGGTTCAGGGAGGAATTATATCAGTATTTTAATAGATATATTTACAATTATATCAAACAGAAACAAAGCCCAAACGTGTGCACGTCCAGCTGCAGCACATTGCAAAATTATTTATTTACCTCAATCTCTCTTTGCAGAACACAATCCTTGTCTCCCCAACAATTTCCTTTTCTGGAGATTTTATTTTCTCCACAAATCAGCACACAGCCAATTTAGAGCAAACTTTGTGCAGTTTATTATTTTTAATAACAATTCCAAGTCTCGCGCGAGAACTCCGGTCTGACGCACGTGTGGTCTCGCGTTGTTTAATCTTCACATCGCACATGTGTTTGGTTGGGAAGCGTAGTTTGCGCTCCGGAGAGAGAGAGTTGTCTGCCATTCTTCCTCTTGTATAGTCATGCAGTGTGAACCCCTCTGACTTCAAACCATCGGTCAGTGCGAACACAGCAGAGACTGAATGATACCCCAGATATTAATGCTGTGTGAAAAGAGCAGTGACCCGATGAGTTTGAAAATCGTGCAGTCTGAACAAGGCTTAACACTTCTCATGAGACGTAAATGCTCCAGTGGAGGGGGAGTAAACAGCTCTACAACGATGACATAAGGAACTGATCGTTTCTGCAATCCTGTGCTTTTCTCCTGACTGGTGAAGCATCATGAAGACATTTGCTGTGTTCTTCATAATAAAATCTCTCCTAATAACATCTAGAGGTAAGGTTTCATATAATTAGAGGTTTTCCTGAATGAATTCTTTTTGTAAAACATGCTCATTGCTCTCCTAATGGTTTGCAGGTGTTGTTACTTCTGAAGACATCATATTCTCCCACAATGATACAGTAATTGCTAAAGCGGATGAGAAAGTTATGCTATTTTGCGACTACATTGGCACGGTTTATTATCTGTATTGGTACCGTCAATTCCCTGGATCAGCGGCTCAGTTCCTCATAATGGAATCGTCTGGGATCATAACACATGCTACTCCTCAGGTTCCTGGGATAACAATGGCCAACAGAAAAGACATCAGACGAATGGAGCTAGAGATCTTCTCTGCGAAAGTGTCAGATTCGGCTCTGTACTTCTGTGCTGTGCAGCCCACAGTCACAGGAAACCTTCTGATTCCACACACAAACCAGAGGGATCTCAAAGACAGATACAGATTCTCTCACAGTCAATCTATTGATGGAAAAAGATCTTAATCACTTTAACTCCATGATTGTCATGACCTTAGAAAGGTGGTATTTAACAAAAAATAAGTCATGATTTTAGTTCTATACTTTTTTTTTCTTACATTCTTATTCTATTCAATTTAAACAGTCAGGCGAGTCCCATTCTCCTGGTGACGCCCAAACACAGATTCGTCCATGGGATTGTCAGACTGAAGCGTGATTGGTCGCTCAGAGAACACGTCTCACTGCTCTAGAGTCCAGTGGCGGCTGCTTTACTCCACTGCATCCCACGCTTTGCATTGCTCTTGGTGATGTAAAGCTTGGATGAGCTGCTCGGCCATGGAAACCCATTCCATGAAGCTCTCTACGCTGTTTTGCAGGCCTAGAGCTTGAGTTATACACCTGTGGCTGAGAAGGGATTGAACACCTGAACTCTGGAATCTGGATCTGGAAGGGCGGACAAGTAATTTTGGCACTATAGTGTATATATTCATTTTTCATTATTAAGATACTAAATTGTGATTGTGATTTTTCAGCTATAACTTTTGAGAATGCATACACATTTCATACTTCATTCTCACTGCAGTTTCAGTGGAAACCTCACATTAGACAGATGTGTGTGTGGCTGCTCTCCTCCACTTGGGGGAGATGTTTTAACAAATATATGCAGCTTCACTCCACAGTCAAGACTTCACAAGTTTCTCATCGAGGAGTTTGAGCATCTCAGCAAGTTCCAGATAACCTCAAGAGCACACTGTTTACTTCTGTGGGTCTTATATATCATGATTGCCATGAGAAGCTGTGTGGAAACACTTTTAATCCTGTTTGCAACTTGCATGGGTAATATACCATTTATATAAGTGTTTGTTCCTAACTGTAAGTTTTATCTAGATGTATAAATATATGTACTGAAGTAATTGACTGTCTTCACAGAATGCAGAGCACAAGATTTTGTTTATCAGCCCAAAAGGCTCCAGCCAGGATATGAAGAGGAGGATGCAGTAACTTTGGATTGTAAATACAATACTTCAAGCTCAAACCCTACTCTACTCTGGTACAGACAACATGGTTATGACTCTCCAAAATATATCCTACGGAGACATACATTTGGAGATGGTGATGAAGCCCCTGAGTTCAAGGGCCGATTTCACTCCAGACACGATTCTATGACAAGATCAGTTCCTCTGACGATTGAGAATCCAGGCGTGTGGGACTCGGCTCTATACTACTGTGCTCTGCAGCCCACTGTGACAACAGGATATTCAGTGCTTCGACAAAAAA
The DNA here is from genome assembly GCF_024679245.1 of Pseudorasbora parva. Taxonomy (NCBI): domain Eukaryota; kingdom Metazoa; phylum Chordata; class Actinopteri; order Cypriniformes; family Gobionidae; genus Pseudorasbora; species Pseudorasbora parva. The sequence continues at coordinate 341,731 of NC_090180.1, forward strand.
CCCTGAGCTTATAATGTAGGCATGTGACAAATTAGACAAGTGCTAAAAGTTATAGTTAGACAATCTTGAAGGTCTCCAGTGCAGCAACTCATGAAAGAGCACAAGGGTAATGTGGAAACTGCTCTACAATGGCCCATAAGACTAAAATCACTGTGAAATATTACACATGTATGCAATAAAGTTACTGTAGACTTATACAAAACACAGATTTACTGGAGACATACATTTGGTTAATATACAATTTTATACAAATATTTGTTCCAATGAAGATTAAAGTGATAGTTCACCCAAACATGAAATGCATCCCATGATTTACTCTCCCTCAACTCATCCTGGGTGTGTATGAGTTTCTTCTTTCAGACGAACACATTCAGAGTTATATTAATAAATGTTCTGACTCTTGTCAGAATGTCAAATGTAAAATGTTCTGTAGCTTCAGGCGTGTTTAATTAGGGTTGGAGCTGAACTCTACAGGACAGTGGTCCTCCAGGATCAATGTTCCCCACCCATGGGATAGTGTTACTCAGCCAACAGAAGTTCAGACTGCTACTGCAGGTCAAACTGAGAATACTGACTGTACATACATAACCAAAAGGCTCCTGAAGGACTCCCACACCATGATTGTCTCTGGTCTGATGAAACAAAGATTGAACTCTTTGGCCTGAATGGAAGAAAGCAGGCACAGCTCATCACCTGGCCAATCCCATGCTTTATAACGGCAGTTACTGGTAAGTGAGATTTTGAAGGTCAAAAGTCCATTGATCCATTCTAAAAGTGCTCCACACGGCCCTGGAGGGTTAATAAAGGCCTTTTGAAGAAAAGCGATGCATCTGTGACAGTAAAATATACATATTTAAATCTTTAAAGCCTAAATTAGGTAGCTTCTGGCTGACTCAAGTCGACTCAAAGAGTAATCCCTGATTTATGACACATGATGAACGCAGAAGCACAGTGGATAGAGCAAACCAGTCTAAAACCAGAATTTTTAAGAGAAATGTTGGAGGATTTCGATATATGAGAAGAGGAGCTTGAGTTTGTTGTCCAACCCTATTTATTTGAACCTCGAGAGGCGTCTAAGCTTACGCTTCTCCTACATCCTATCATACATCGCTGCATCAGTTACTCTTTCGGCACAAACCAACTTGTATATGGCTGTCTACTGGAAGCATTGTTTTAGGCTATAAAGATTAATGATGACAGAAAGCACCTCAAAAGCCTTTGATTGGCTAAACCAGGGTGCAAAAAACCAAACAAATAAAAAAACAGGGCAAAGGCACTTGAAAGAAAGTCTGAAAACTTTGCTAAAAAAAAGTAAATCCTGCTACCGCTGCAGCACAGAGAGGAGACACGAGGCCGTTTTAATGGAGTCTGCAAACATTGATTGATTGTGAACAGAACTCAATGATGGCAAGGCTGTAATGTGATTGGTTATCAAGGCACATGTAATCTAAGTTAGCCGTTACACTTTCTCCAGTTATAGAGCCACGGACCTTGTTTTGTTGAGGAGGAACGGTAAAGCGGCTGCTGTTTCTGTCTCTACAAAGCATGAAACCCGCTGATAATGTGTGACGTCTGAGGAAGCGAATGCAATGATTGGACAAACATTTCATTGTCTGACACTATGTATACATATAATTACATTAAGACCATTACTAATGGCTACAAGGATGTAAATAGACTTTCAAACACCGTAACAAAAATGTTTCTGGAACAAATAGGCGTTTAAAAGTTAGTCTATTTTATTAAATGCGAAAGGATCGCTATGTTTTAATGGGAGTGCAGCTTTCAGGGGCGGCGCTATCTGGAGAAATCCTCCTCTAGACAGTGAGTGTTTGCTTTGTGCAACAGATAAACTAATCCAGCCACATTATTACTGCAGAACTTCACTCATTATCATTAAACATGGAGGACAGACAGATGCTACTCATGATACTCATCACCCTTACGAAACAAAAATATATTGCAATATACTAGAATTTATATTGCAATACATTAGAAAATATATTTCAATGTATCAGAAACTTCCTCATATATTTGAAAATATATAGCAATATATGGATGGACAACCTATTGCTATATATTGATTCATATATTAAAATACATTGATATACAAACAAAACTGAATTATTTCATGTATGTTTATTGAAACAAAGTATTTTTTGTGAGTTAAGCAAGCTCCTGCATATGTTTACAGAGGTTGATTAACAATAGCCCAAATCAGATGGTGCATGACATTCAATATATTTTCTATATTTAGAAAATATGATGGTGCATGACATTCAATATATTTTCTATATTTAGAAAATATTTCTATTAGGGCCGGGACTTTAACGCGTTAATTAATTACGCAAAAAAAAAAAGTGTGGTTTTTTTACCACACTTATTTTTGCACCGCGGAACGTTTTTCAATGAATGAGTTTCGACGGACCAATTATACTGGAACACCAACTAGCGCTCCGGAGTCACGACAACAACGAACCATGTGAACATGAACGAAGCTATGGAACGAAGAAGCTGATGAGACTGCTTTGCTTGGCCCCGTGGATGGGAAATTTTGTTTTAAAAACGAAAGAATGGAAGCGTCGACAAGAGCATGGTTGTGTGCAAGCTATACAACAAGGAATTCGCGTATCACCGCAGCACATTGAGCCTCAAATATCACAAAAATGCTTTTGCTAAACTGGCAAACATGCACTGGTCTGCTGGACTGAAATAAATAAACAATATTTTGTTGATTAAGCTTATGTATTCAGTCATTATTCAATGGTATACTAAAAATACATGTGAAAAATTACTTCTCATTGTTCTCAGGTCAAATATTTATATGCAATTAAAATGCGATTAATTAATTACAAAGCCTCTAATTAATTAGATTATTTTGTTTAATCGAGTTGTGGCCCTAATTTCTATATTATATTTTAATCTGTTATATTTTAAAATATATGACAGACAGTGTACATTAGATTATTTCATATTTACCATGTATACAATATATATGATAATTATATACTATGTAATATAAATCAATATATTTAAGACATATGTTCCCATATAAATCTGATTATATTATCCAGTACATTGAGGTATATTATCTCATATAATTTTACATATATATTTACATATATATACAATGACTTCCAATATATAATTTCATATATTGTAGGATATATTTCAATATACATAGCAATATATTGAATAGTATAATGATATGTATTTATTCAATATATGAAAACGGCAATAATTGCAGTATTTTCCCATATATTGCAATATATAACTTGCATATATAATATATTATTATATAATATATCATATGATATATTACCATGTAAATTTCACAATATATGGAGACACATGAAATATATTGTCAACTAATATATTGAGAAATATATTGTCAACTAATATATTGAGAAATATATTTTTGTTGCGTAAGGGCACAGTTTCAGGTAAACATACTTTAATCACTAACTAGCCCCTACAAGACGTGTGTATTAGATCATGGTATAAACTTGTAATGTGTTTAATTTCAGGTGGATTTGCTGATAGAATTGGGCCAAGTGAAGGAAATACTAATATAATCAAAGAGGAAGGAGAGCGTGTGACGCTGAGCTGCTCATATGAAACTAACAGCAATGATGTTTGGCTTTACTGGTACAGACAGTATCCAAACACAGAACCGCAGTATTTACTGTGGAAAGGAGCTCGATCATACAGTAGTCAACGGAATAATCCAGACAGTCAACGGTTTGATTCGACTACAACTCGATCCTCCACTGAACTCACTATTATCAGTGTAACTCTGGCAGATTCAGCTCTCTATTATTGTGCTCTGAGAGTTGGAGCCCAGTGATACAAAGAGCCTGAGACGCTTTACAAAAACTCACACAATATTAATACTTTGAAGAGTCTTTAATCAAACAGTATCAAAGTTTTGTAAACCATGAACAGAGAATGTGGTCACAGCTGTGAATTTGGGAAGCAAGAAGGTTACATAAGGGCGTGTGCACATCATTTACCATGTATTTTATACGCTTCTCATGTTATTTTGTGTATCTCTTTTTTCATATTATGTTGTATTTCCAAAAGATGTAATTTAAAAAGTGAAGTCTCTTTAAAAACTAAAAATTCACATTTATGTGCAAAATGGCAAAACAATATTGAGAATAAGCTGCAAAATGAAGAACATAAATAAAATACAAAAACAACTATGATTTAAAATACAAAAGCATTATTTAAACAGCTATGCCCATGTGATGTTTTCTGAGGTGGCTTGTGATTGAGATTGGGTGGAGATGACAGGAGGAAGAGACACAGCACAGCTGCTGAAGAAGAGCTACACAACACTGGAGCCGTATTTAAATGATCTCCTACTTTCATATTAAAGACACAGATACTAAAATATAAAGAATATAATGGCCAAAGATGAAGAGAGTGTGAGGTCCATCGCAGAGATATTCAGAGGAAATATTGACAAAAACAGTAACTCAACAGAACATAAAGTTACATAACAGAAACGATGTTAATTAACAAAGATTCGGGAGGAGGGCTTTCAGATAATTGACACAGGTGGATAGCACTCAGCTAATCAACGAGAGGTGCATATATATACACAGCAGTCTTACCTCCATTCTGTTGACAGTTTATCAGCACGGGCGGCATTTCCGACCATTCGCCCCGCCTGCCAGCCCCCTCACGCTGTCTACGGCTCCGCACGCCTCTTGAAGCAGTTCTACAAAGCTAAAATCTTTTTCTTTCAAAATTATAAGCTACCTCAAACCCCCTATTTGGGCCGCGTCGATCAGCATTCACGGTAAAAATAAACTAATGCTTTTCACGAGATGTAATCATTTCTTCGTCACGTTCACAAGCGCGTCTCTGTCTTCTAACCGATTGACAAAATAAGCTATGTTCTATTAATAACGTGGTGTGTTTAGAGCAGTACTCGGACAGCGTAAAGAGTGTACATCGCACAGACTTTCAACAGGGACAACAACAGTTCCTGTCTTTAAATGATGCGTACAGCAGCAAGCTTTTCTTGCGATCTCGCCGCCTCTTTATAAGTTACTACAGTACAGACGGTCACTTTCACACACGAGAAGTGTAAACACCATGGACGCGCATGCAGTTGCCGTGGTGATGAACAACAAACTTGCTGTTAAAGCAAAACGTATCGCGAGGCTAAATCGTTAAAATAACGGCAACGTAAACAACGCTTATTTTGCCAAACAAATCAGCCACTATTGGAATCAGCTGATAATCATTGCTTTGATTCAATACTTCCCAGCTGACGCTCACAAGCTCGGTCACAGCGTGACCATACTCTCGTTTGCGACTATGAACAGATGTGTGCGATCCATACAATGTAATTAGTGGGCACTTGAGCGTTCACGTTTCAAAAAACTGAACGTGGCACTGTTGTGTGTTCTAATAGCTTGCAAGTTTTTCAGAATGCTTCAGAGCACTTTGGATATTTATGCAAATCTCCTTATGAACAATTACATTATTTTATTAACATGATTTATATCGTCATATTTTGTATACAGTTGTAAGGCTGTATTCCATGTCCCTCATGAATTTTAATGAGTATCTTGCAATATAAGGCATATAGGCCTACATTTCAAAATAAGAGTCTCATCTTTTAGCCAATTCCGATGCAGTATTGTCCCGTTTAACACCGTGAAGCTGCTTTGAAACAATCGTCATCGTAAAAGTGCTAAATAAATAAAGTTGATTTATCGATTGATTGATCTGGTTACACAACGTGTTTCCCATTTGTCCATCTAATTTTTTCTCTCATTTTTCTCCTACAGGAGATCAGTTTTTCTGGCTAATTTTCTCCACCAGCAGTGCTGTTCCTCTGCTCCCACAGGAATTAAGTTTCTAACTAATTTTCTCCATTGCAGCAGCAGTGCTGTTTCCTCTGCTCCCGCAGGAGCTTCGTTTCTCTGAATGATTTTCTCCACCAGATCAGCAGTGCTGTTTCCTCTGCTCCCGCAGGAGCTCAGTTTCTCTGAATAATTTTCTCCACTGCACCAGCAGTGCTGTTCCCTCTGCTCCCATAGGAGCTCAGTTTCTCTGGTTATTTTTATCCGCGGCTACAGCAGTGCTGTTCCTTCCGCTCCCGCAGGAGCTCATTTCTCTAACTAATTTTCTCCACTGCACCAGCAGTGCTGTTCCCTCTGCTTCCGCAGGAGCTCAGTTTCTCTAACTAATTTTCTCCACTGCACCAGCAGTGCTGTTTCCTCTGCTCCCGCAGGAGCTCAGTTTCTCTGGTTATTTTCTCCACGGCTACAGCAGTGCTGTTCCCTCTGCTCCCGCAGGAGCTCAGTTTCTCTAACTAACTTTCTCCACTGCACCAGCAGTGCTGTTCCCTCTGCTCCCGCAGGAGCTCAGTTTCTCTAACTAATTTTCTCCACTGCACCAGCAGTGCTGTTCCCTCTGCTCCCGCAGGAGCTCAGTTTCTCTAACTAATTTTCTCCACTGCACCAGCAGTGCTGTTCCCTCTGCTCCCGCAGGAGCTCAGTTTCTCTAACTAATTTTCTCCACTGCACCAGCAGTGCTGTTCCCTCTGCTTCCGCAGGAGCTCAGTTTCTCTAACTAATTTTCTCCACTGCACCAGCAGTGCTGTTTCCTCTGCTCCCGCAGGAGCTCAGTTTCTCTGGTTATTTTCTCCACGGCTACAGCAGTGCTGTTCCCTCTGCTCCCGCAGGAGCTCAGTTTCTCTAACTAACTTTCTCCACTGCACCAGCAGTGCTGTTCCCTCTGCTCCCGCAGGAGCTCAGTTTCTCTGAATAACTTTCTCCACTGCACCAGCAGTGCTGTTCCCTCTGCTCCCGTAGAAGCCCAGTTTTCTCTGGCTAACTCGTGTCTTTGAGAGCAGAGGAGACACAACATAAAATCCAACAGTTCAAAACGTGAATTTCTAGCCCTGCTTGGCCATTTAAACTTTGCAATGCACATCGTTCCGCAGGGTCGCCCCTTCATATCGCATCTCCTCTCGCTCGCGTCCTCCGTCCAAGCGCTAGAAGATCCCATCTCCATAACCCAAGCATGTCATGGCGAACTCAGGTTATGGTTAATATTTCTAATTCTTTGGAAAGCCTTCTCTATTTTGCAATAGCTATCTCGTTTCGTGCCCCATCGATATATAATTGTTCACAGACGCTACCCCCTCAATCGGTTTGGGGGATTTTATCAAGGTAGTTGGTTCGCTTCTCCATGGTCACCGGAGCTCAGGACATGACAGTCCTTAGCACTATTCAAGCTTTAACAGCTCATAGTACCAGCTTTCCCGTGGGAGAAATAATGGGCCACTAAAAGCATTTTTTAAGGGCATTGCAACAACGACACAATGGTGCATTACATAAATTAAATCCATTCCTATGCATCTGCTATGATGCCATTTTTTAAGGTGCCTCGTTTGTGATCAATATTATTATATTGCGAACATTTATAATATATTTAGTAACATATATTCATAATTGCTAAACTCGTCCCTGGATCAGAAACTATGTTGCTGACTCCCTGTCTTGCTTTCTATTTCAGAAATTCAGGACGCTGGCTCCAGAGGCGGACAAATTCCCAACTCCAGTACCTCACTATTCGCAACTAATATTCCCGTAACCCACCCGCTAAGACCCCTCCTCAATGCATCGCTCGATGCCATCCTCCAAGTGATGTCTCCTAGGACCCTCCAATCCTATGTGACCGCTTGGAGAAATTTTAGAGCATTCCTCATCTCCTACAACATACCGTTCCCCGATTTTACTCTCCTTTTAATCACCTCGGTTATTTCCCACCTCAATACTATAAAAGGCCTCCATGTCGGGTCCATTAAAGGTTACCTGAGCGGCATTCAGTTTTCCACAAACTGATGTATGGCGCTCCTTCTCAGGAGATAAATAACTCTCAAACCTCCCTCGTGATCAAGGGATTCAAAAAATCTCAGCCCACCCGTCCCGACACCAGACAACCTATAACATTAGACATCCTCAACAAATGTATCCGTACCCTACGCACAGGCTACCAACCTCTCAATACCGCCCGGACACTCGATTCCAAATTTATCCTTGCCTTTTCTCGGGTTTCTCAGATGCTCAGAACTCGCTATCACTTCAAAATTCGACCCTAAAAGCCATCTCACCATCTCAGACTTATCAGTACTAGATGGAGAAACAATCTCCAATGGAGAAATTCCCAAGCGGCCGAAGCAATTAATCTCCCAGTCAAACACTCATGCTGTTCTTTCATGTTTTTCAGTGAGTCCCCGGGAAGTTCCCACGCAGCACAAAAGAGAGTGGAATGTTTCCACGCAGCACAAAAGAGAGTGGAATGTTTCCACGCAGCACGAAAGAGTGGAATGTTTCCACGCAGCACGAAAGAGTGGAATGTTTCCACGCAGCACGAAAGAGTGGAATGTTTCCGAGCAGCACGAAAGAGTGGAAAGTTCCCACGAAGCGTGAAAGAGTGGAAAGTTTCCACGAAGCGTGAAAGAGTGGAAAGTTTCCACGAAGCGTGGAAGAGTGGAAAGTTTCCACGTAGCGTGAAAGAGTGGAAAGTTTCCACGTAGCGTGAAAGAGTGGAAAGTTTCCACGTAGCGTGAAAGAGTGGAAAGTTTCCACGAAGAGTGGAAAGTTTCCACGAAGAGTGGAAAGTTTCCACGAAGCGTGAAAGAGTGGAAAGTTTCCACGAAGCGTGAAAGAGTGGAAAGTTTCCACGCAGTAAGGAAATGTTTTTATTGTTGTTGTTTCTCTCATATTTCTCTTTTCCCATTTTTCTTCTTTTAGACAATCTACCACCTACGCACACCAAACCAACATCAGGGGCCCCCTGGTCAAGCAACCGGGCCCTTTCCCGAATGCCAGCCCGCCAAGCTCAGCTTTTTGGGGGAATCCCTCCCCCCGGACAGCACGCCAAATACGCATTTATATTACTCTATATAATTATATGTAAGTGTGAACTCGTGAAACGATGTTAATTAACAAAGATTCGGGAGGAGGGCTTTCAGATAATTGACACAGGTGGATAGCACTCAGCTAATCAACGAGAGGTGCATATATATACACAGCAGTCTTACCTCCATTCTGTTGACAGTTTATCAGCATCCCTCCTCCACCCCTTCTCCACATTTTGCTCTTTTAGTTCTAACCACTTACACGAAGGGGGGGGGGTACTCTGGGTTCGGGCCAAGTTCGAGCTCGAATCCCTCCCCCCGGACAGCACGCCAAATACGCATTTATATTACTCTATATAATTATATGTAAGTGTGAACTCGTGAAACAAAGATAAAATAAACATTATAAACAACAGACTATGACTAAAAATAACTCACTGAAATGTTTTCTGAAACTAAAGACACCATGAGTGGATTGATCAGATCAAGCTCCTCCCAGCTGATAAACGTGTGACAGTAAAACAGGCTTATCAAAGACGAGCTGAAACAACTGCACACTCTCAGTGGATTTACATATTTCAGTCACACACACACACACACACACTCCAGGTATTATAATGGCTCACTGGGAAACACATCTGATCTTCTGGATAATGTATTTCTGGGGTGAGTAGGATCCTTTTGAGTCTCTAAATGTGCCATAGATATATTAAAACATGCAGAATATGAGTTGCTAATGCTTTAACTTCTGTTCCAGTGTGTGAATCTCTGGAGAGTGTTGAGCAGAACACAAGAGCTCAAACTGCTTTTGAAGGCAGATCAGTAACGATTAACTGCACATATGAAACCAGTGACCCAGCCCCGTATCTCTTCTGGTACCAGCAAAAGAGGAATGGGATCCCCAAATACATGATGATGATAGTTGTTACAAGTGTACAAAATGACAAAGACTTTGAGGAGAGATTTACTGCAAATCCCAACAAAACTTCAAGATCTGTTCCTCTGACGATCCAGGATGTGTGTGTGTCTGACTCTGCTGTGTATTACTGCGCTCTGAGGCCCACTGTGACTCACACACACTCAACACACACACACAAACCCTCATGGTCTTGAGTTACACTTTCTGAGGGGTTATGATATTTGCAGCGTTGTAATGACTCTTGCAGTGCAGAAGAGGGAGACAAACAGTTACTTGAGCTCCTCTTTGACAAATCTTCTGCTTTCATAAATAATGCTCATTCTAGTGACGGCTTCATCCACTGAAGATCCTTTGGTCACTCGGCACTGTAACACAATGTATACTTGCATTTGCTGATTCTCTCAATTGAAAAATTTAGATCTGTACAGATCTATACTTAACCCTATCTTTTGGCCACTTTATATTTGCAGAGCCAGTTTAACTGTGACACCACTGAGATGTTTCAGAATGTGCAGATGGATCAGCAACACATCCAGTCCTCATTTGACATGTAATACTTGATTTAACAACATGGTGAGATACTTTCCCAGTGGGTGGGAAACTTTCTTCAAAGCTACCAAAGGTTTTTTTTTTGGCTTTTTTGAGACCAATATAAAAATATAGTGAAGTAACATTTACAGAATGTGTACTTGGCTCAGATTTTCACTAATCCTTTGTTCCTTTTCTTTAGCTATAGGATAGTGCAGGGGTCGGGAATGTTGATCCTGGAGGGCCACTCTCTCGCAGAGTTTAGCTCCAACCGTGAAAAAATACTTACCTGCCTGTAACTTTAGTAATCCTGAAGACCTTGATTAGCTTCAGGTGTGTTTAATTAGGGTTGGAGCCGAACTCTACAGGACAGTGGTCCTCCAGGATCAACGTTCCCCACCCATGGGATAGTGTTCCTCAGCCAACAGAAGTTCAGACTGCTACTGCAGGTCAAACTGAGACTATTGACTGTACATACAAAACCAAAAGGCTCCTGAAGGACTCTCACTCCATGATTGTCTCTGGTCTGATGAAACAAAGATTGAACTCTTTGGCCTGAATGGAGGAAAGCAGGCACAGCTCATCACCTGGCCAATCCCATCCCTACAGTGAAGCATGGTGGTGGCAGCATCATGATGTGGGGGTGTTTTTCAGCGCCAGGAACTGGGAGACTAGTCAGGATCCAGGGAAAGATGAATCCTTGATGGAAACCTTCCTCAGAGTGCTCTGGAACTCAGACTGGGATAAAGGCTCCTCTCCCAACAAAACAATGACCCTAAGCACACAGCCAAGATAACACAGGAGTGGCTACGGGACGACTCTGGGAATGTCCTTGAGTGGCCCATCTAGAGCCCAGACCTGAACCTGATTGGACATCTCTGGAGAGATCTGAACATGGCTGTGCTGACGCTCCCCATCCAGCCTGATGGAGCTTGAGCGGTCCTATAGAGAAGAATGGCAGAAACTGCCCAATAATAGTGTGCTGAAGAGCATCAAACTCAAGAAGACCTGAGGCTGTGATCGGTGCCATAGGAGCTTCAACAAAGCATTGAGCAAAGGCTGTGAATACTTATGAACATGTGAATACTTTCATTTTCTCTTTTTAATAAATTTGCAAAGATTTCAAACAAATGTCTTTCACGTTGTCATTATGGGCTATTGTTTGTAGACTTTTAAGGAACATAATGAATTTAATCCATTTTGGAATAAAGATTGTAATATAAAATGTGGGAAAAGTGAAGCGCTGTGAATACTTTCAGAGTGATGATATCTGTGGAAACTTGTGTATGTATATACTTTATAGTTGTAAGGTTTTATTTGTTGATGTATGTGCATACACTTGGTATATGGTTGAGATTTCTAAATTTTAATGATCTAACATACAGTATATTCTATACTTATGATTTTATGCTTGACATACTCTTTATTACACTTAATGTATTTAACCCTTTTTTATTTAGTTTAATTTAGGGTGTGTTCACACTTGTCATGTTTGGTTTGATTAAAAAAATTTAAAAAAACGGGTGCGATTGCTCGGTTAGTGCGGTTCATTTGAACACGTGATGCGGGCCGAGACCGCTGAAAAGATGGATCTCGGTCCACTTCCAAACGAACCCTGGTGTGATTGCTTGATTAGTGCGGTTCATTTGAACACATGTGAACACTGCCATACAAATCCTAGTGCGCCCCAAACAAGTGGTGCCCTAACCCTAACCAAACACCTAACCCTAACCCTTCCAAATGAACTCTGGTGTGCTTCGATTGATATATGAACACAAAACAGATCAAAGACATGTAAACAAGCCAAAAACAGGACGTAATGTCACAAGATGCGGTGCTACAAGTCAGCTGATTTGACAATGCAGAAAGATCGGTGTATCCAAAATGAGTAATGCACAAACGTGGAGCAACAAGGAGGTAAAGTGCCTCATCAATATTTGCTCCGACGAGCATGTTTCGAAAATGCCAGAAAAAAACGCACAAAAAGCATATCTGGTTCATCAAAGGACCTGTGTTGCCCATTAGTCGGTACAGACGACAGAACTGCCGTCGCTTTTGCAGCAGATCTTCGTTTCCGCACATCAGAGGAAATCCTGCTGCTGTTTTGAATGTTTTGAACATTTGATGAGCTCTTCGTAAGTTCTCAGCTGGTAAAAATAAAACCATATGCATATACACGCATAAAATGATGGCGTTTAATCCAGCACACAACATTATTTTGAATGTTCGGTAAGCAAGCTCTGTCGCGAAATACATCATAAAGGCCGACCAATCAGGTTGTGATCGTACCCCTATGCCTTTGGTTCGGTAACTTAAGATTCGCTGGTAAAAATGCCAGTGTGAACACTAAGAGGACCAGGACTATATGATTTGTTTTTGTGCTTTGGTCCGGACCAAACGAACCAAAAGAACCGAACTACAAGTGTGAACGCACCCTTACTTTCAATATTTAATTTCAATTTAATTTATTTCAAATGTTTATTCTCCTGTATCTAAAGTCCCTGTTATTTTTGCAATCTTTCAATAAAGAGATTCAATAAATAGTATTATTTGTTTAATATAGATTAAATAATTTGAATAAAATATATTGAGATGGATATTCAGATGAAGATAAGCTGTTTCTCTCCTTGTATGTGATTTGTATTAAATAGATGTATCAATATAAGACAAGACAATATACAATTATTAACTTAATTAAGCATCCTTTGTGCAGAACCTAAACGGATAGTTCGCACAAAAATGAAATGTGTGTCATTATTTTCTAACCCTCAAGCTTTTCTAAACCTGCATGAAGATCTTTCTTGTGTTGAACATGAATTGTGCATTAGAATCCATTAATGTGTCATTTCCAGTTTATAATTCCTATTTCTTATCTCACATCTGTAGAATTACATCTGAGAAAGATGAACTATTATATTTTGATTATATTTCTTAACAGACAAACCACAATAACAAAAAAGTTACATTTACCATTATAGACATAATTTGAAAAAAGTAAATGGATAAAATATGCTGTTCTGAGATTCAACGGGTGACAACATAAATGAATAAAGTATCCTCAAGAGAAAGTCTATACATGTACTTGCTTTATTTGCATTAGATATATTAAATATATTTAAAAATATAGTTAGAGTTTCATATTCCACAAACCACACCCACATTGTTAATATACAGCAGAACTTCACCCAGTGCTTCACTCAAGCGTCTATCATACTTTTCTTCATTTTCATTCATTATATTTTTAAAATAAGACAGTTTAATGATACTATAAATTAGCAGTTTCAAGATTTAAGTGTAATTGGTTGGTTAAGATGGACAGACAGATGCTACTCATTATACTCATCACCGTTTCAGGTCAAATACTTTAATCACTACTAACACTTTAAGAAATCTGTTTTAGATAAATTTGTATTAAAATGTAATATATTTTAAATATTTCAGGTGGATTTGCTGATAGAATTGGACCAAGTGAAGGAAATACTAATATAATCAGAAGAGAAGGAGAGCGTGTGACCCTGAGCTGCTCATATGAAACTAACAGCAATGGCATCTATCTCTACTGGTACAGACAGTATCCTAACACAGAACCTCAAAATTTACTCCGGAAAGGAGCTCGAGCATGGAGCTATAGTGAGAATATACCAGACCGTCGGTTTCAGTCAATTACATCCCGATCCTCCACTGAACTCATTATTATTAGTGCAACTCTGGCAGATTCAGCTCTCTATTATTGTGCTCTTTATGCGGTCCCCAGTGATACAAAGTCTATGTAAAGCTGTACAAAAACTCACACAATATTAATTCTTTGAAGAGACTTTAATCAATCAGTATCAGAACACATTAAAGTTTTGTAAACCCCAAACAGAGGATGTGGTTACAGCTGTGCATTTGGGAGGTAAGAAGTTTACACAAGTTCTTCTCATGTTATCTCGTTTGTTTTCTCATATTTTGTTGTACATTCCAAATAATGAATGTGAAGTCTTATTAAAAACAATATAAACTCAGATGTATGAGCAAAATGGCTTTAGTCAGATATTGTGTTTAAACAGCTACAGCCATGGCCATGATGTTTTCTGAGGTGCAGATGACAGGAGGAGGAGTTCAGCTCCGCTGCTGAAGATGAGCTTCACTGGAACCGCTGCTGTTCCCACTCCTTTACTGAGTCAACATGTTCATCTACATTATGATTCTGCTGTCCTCAGCTGAAGGTATAAGATTGGGTGAATGCATTTTATTGCAACGGAAGAGTTTGAAAACTATATTTAATTCCGCTTCAATTTACAGGTTCCAGAGCCACAGAAGTCATCACCCCGGAAAGTGAGAGAGTGATTGCATGTGAGGATGTCAATGTGACTCTCTCTTGTATCTACAGCAGTTCTGTTCGTGGTGTTCACTGGTATCTGCGATACACAGACTCACCAATACAGTTCCTCATACTGGAAGATTCAGGGGTAACAACTCCAGCTATCCATCATAGAAGTGCATCTACTCAGTATAAAAGTCAATCTATCCATTATAAAAGTGGTTAATAAAGGCCTTCTGAAGTGAAGCCATGAAATCTGAGAAAGTGTAGCGTCTGCGCCTCTCGCAGTTCAAAATGATTTCGCTACATCCGACCTCATTGCCGTCCCGGTTACGTTTCTTCTGAAAGCTGAAAATAGAAGGCAGCCGGTGGAAGATAGATGTGTTTTTCTTACACAAACCCATGGATTCGCTTCAGAAGGCTTTTTATTAACAATTTAACATTAATAAATAATAAATAATTAGAGGGTAAATTATCGTCATGAACACTCGATATAGCATCTGAGAGAGACGATCATCTTCATAAATTCAGAACTGTGTCTTTAAGAGGCGGTGCCGTATCTGGAGATCTTCTGTAGATGAGGAACGGATGCTCAGTAACTCTTTGTGATGCAGATGAACTAAAACATCCTGAAAATGATGCTGTTTGTTTTGGCTGTGTTCTGGGGTCTCGCCTGTGAGTATTATATTTCAGCACTCAGGGGCTCAGGTTAATTTCTCATTTGTTTATATCCTTGTTTCAAATGTTGGTAATTTCATCTGCAGGTGTGAGTTTTGGGAACGTCATAACACCGGTTGAAACTCGTATGTTTGGGACAGAAGGGGACATTATACGTCTCTCCTGTAACTACTCCTCAGCAAGAAGTTTATTTTGGTATCACCAATATCTCGGATCGAATCCTGAATTTCTTTTTGTTATTCTTCACTCCAATGGGGCAGTTTTACACAAATCTACAGTTGTGGATGAAGATCCTCGATTCTCTGCAAAACTGAATGAAGAGAAAACCCAAATGT
The DNA here is from genome assembly GCF_024679245.1 of Pseudorasbora parva. NCBI lineage: Eukaryota > Metazoa > Chordata > Actinopteri > Cypriniformes > Gobionidae > Pseudorasbora > Pseudorasbora parva. The sequence goes on from NC_090180.1 coordinate 357,384, forward strand.
ATCTGGAGATCTCCTCAGCTAAAGTGTCAGATTCAGTGATGTATTACTGTGCCATGGAGCCCACAGTGGCAGGAAACACACACACACTGCACAAAAACATCACTATATTGGGGAAGTATTAAAGCATAGGATATTTCTACTGACATTTAACTATTCTATTAGAAAAAATCATCCACAAAACAAACAATAAAAAAATCTTATTTGCGTCATATTTCCATGTCATTTCAAACTTAAGAGTAAGCAACAAAAATACCCTTTCTGCAAATCTGGGTAATTATTGTTATATAATCCTTATTTCTGTCTATTATGCAACAATATATGTTTAAGATTAAAATCATTACAGCAAACCCTATGACTCCACACACAAACCAGAGGGATCTCAAAGACAGATACAGATTCTCTCAGTCAATCTATTGATGTAAAAGATCTTAATCATTTTAACTCCATGACTTTCATGACCTTAGAAAGGTGGTATTTAACAAACATAGTCATGATTTCAGTGTCTTTTTTTTCTTTTTTTTTTACACATTCTTACATTTTAAATTTCAATTTAAACATTGACATGGCCGATTGTTGTTTTTTAGGATGCAACACTTTTGTTAACATATACTTCAATGTATTAAGTCACTGATACAATGACTAAACATGCGCAATAATATTCTGATATAAATTTAAAATATAACTGAACATTAATATACCCTAATCCTAGGTGATATCAGATACAGTAACAGTCAAGTGAATGAATTGGGGTAAAGTACTGTCCAAAAGTATTTATATGCAGCACAATATCCATAAGAATAGTGAAAAGAATATGTACATCTTAGATTATCACATCAAACAATTCCAAATGCAGATCATATCTACACTACAGTATATTGCCAAAGGTTTTAGGATGTCTGCCTTTACAGGCACATGAGCTTTAATGCCATCCCATTGTTAATCCGTGGGGTTTAATATGGAGTCGGCCCACCCTCTCTAACAGCTCCAGCTCTTCTGGGAAGGCTTTCCTCAAGGTTTAGGAGTGTGTTTATGGGGATTTTTGCCCATTCTTCTAGAAGCTCATTTGTGAGGTCAGGCACTGATGTTGGACGAGAAGGCCTGGCTCTCAGTCTCCGCTCTAATTCATCCCAAAGCTGTTCTATCGGGTTGAGTTCAGGACTCTGAGCAGGCCAGTCCAGTTCCTCCACACCAAACTCCTCATCCATGTCTTTATGGACCGACGCTTTGTGCACTGGAGCGCAGTCATGCTGGGACAGGAAGGGGCCGTCCACAAACTGATCCCACAAAGTTGTGAGCATGAAATTGTCCAAAATGTCTTAGTGAAGCATTAAGAGTTCCTTTCACTGGAACTAAGTGGCCAACCCCTGAAAAACAACCCTAACCCATAATCCCCCTTTACACGTGGCACAATACAGTCAGGCGAGACCCGTTCTCCAGGCGATGCCTAAACCCAGACTCGTCCATGGGATTGTCAGACTGAAGCGTGATTGGTCGCTCAGAGAACACGTCTCACTGCTCTAGAATCCAGTGGCGGCTGCTTTACTCCACTGCATCCCACGCTTTGCATTGCTCTTGGTGATGTAAGGCTTGGATGAGCTGCTCGGCCATGGAAACCCATTCCATGAAGCTCTCTACGCTGTTCTTGAGCTCATCTGAAGGCCACAGAAGTCTGGAGTTCTTGACTCTGCACAAAGTTGACTTATGCGCACTGTGACTCTCAGCATGCGCTGACCCCAGTCTGGAATTTAACACTTCGTGGCTGAGTTGCTGTTGTTCCCAATGGCTTCCACTTTGTTATAATCCCACTAACAGTTGAGCGTGGAATATTTAGTAGTGAGGAAATGTCAGGAATGGACTTATTGCACAGGTGGCAACCCATCACGACCCCACGCTTGAGTTCACTGAGCTCCTGAGAGCGACCCATCCTTTCACTAATGTGTGTAGAAGCGCCTGCAGGCCGAGAGCTGGAGTTATACACCTGTGGCCATGAAGAGATCCAACACCTGAACTCACAGATCTGGAGGGGCGGACCAATACTTTTGGCACTATAGTGTATATATTCATTTTTCATTATTAAGATACAAAATTGTGATTGTGATTTTTCAGCTATAACTTTTGAGAATGCATACACATTTCATACTTCATTCTCACTGCAGTTTCAGTGGAAACCTCACATTAGACAGATGTGTGTGTGCCTGCTCTCCTCCACTTGGGGGAGATGTTTTAACAAATATATGCAGCTTCACTCCACAGTCAAGACTTCACAAGTTTCTCATCGAGGAGTTTGAGCATCTCAGCAAGTTCCAGATAACCTCAAGAGCACACTGTTTACTTCTGTGGGTCTTATATATCATGATTGCCATGAGAAGCTGTGTGGAAACTCTTTTAATCCTGTTTGCAACTTGCATGGGTAATATACCATTTATATATGTGTTTGTTCCTAACTGTAAGTTTTATCTAGATGTATAAATATATGTACTGAAGTAATTGACTGTCTTCACAGAATGCAGAGCACAAGACTTTGTTTATCAGCCCAAAAGGTTCCAGCCAGGATATGAAGAGGAGGATGCAGTAACTTTGGATTGTAAATACAATACTTCAAGCTCAAACCCTACTCTACTCTGGTACAGACAACATGGTTATGACTCTCCAAAATATATCCTACGGAGACATAAATTTGGAGATGGTGATGAAGCCCCTGAGTTCAAGGGCCGATTTCACTCCAGACACGATTCTATGACAAGATCAGTTCCTCTGACGATTGAGAATCCAGGCGTGTGGGACTCGGCTCTGTACTACTGTGCTCTGCAGCCCACTGTGACAACAGGATATTCAGTGCTTCGACAAAAAACCCTGAGCTCATAACGTAGGCATGTGACAAATTAGACAAGTGCTAAAAGTTATAGTTAGACAATCTTAAAGGTCTCCAGTGCAGCAACTCATGAAAGAGCACAAGGGTAATGTGGAAACTGCTCTACAATGGCCCATAAGACTAAAATCACTGTGAAATATTACACATGTATGCAATAAAGTTACTGTAGACTTATACAAAACACAGATTTACTGGAGACATACATTTGGTTAATATACAATTATATACAAATATTTGTTCCAATGAAGATTAAAGTGATAGTTCACCCAAACATGAAATGTATCCCATGATTTACTCTCCCTCAGCTCATCCTGGGTGTGTATGAGTTTCTTCTTTCAGACGAACACATTCAGAGTTATATTAATAAATGTTCTGACTCTTCCAAGCTTTATAACGGCAGTTAATGGTAAGTGAGATTTTGAAGGTCAAAAGTCCATTGATCCATTCTAAAAGTGCTCCACACGGCCCTGGAGGGTTAATAAAGGCATTTTGAAGAAAAGCGATGCATCTGTGACAGTAAAATATACATATTTCAATCTTTAAAGCCTAAATTAGGTAGCTTCTGGCTGACTCAAGTCGACTCAAAGAGTAATCCCTGATTTATGACACATGATGAACGCAGAAGCACAGTGGATAGAGCAAACCAGTCTAAAACCAGAATTTTTAAGAGAAATGTTGGAGGATTTCGATATATGAGAAGAGGAGCTTGAGTTTGTTGCCCAACCCTTTTTATTTGAACCTCGAGAGGCATCTAAGCTTACGCTTCTCCTACATCCTATCATACATCGCTCCATCAGTTACTCTTTCGGCACAAACCAACTTGTATATGGCTGTCTACTGGAAGCATTGTTTTAGGCTATAAAGATTAATGATGACAGAAAGCACCTCAAAAGCCTTTGATTGGCTAAACCAGGGTGCAAAAAAAAAAAAAAAACAGGGCAAAGGAACTTGAAAGAAAGTCTGAAAACTTTGCTAAAAAAAAGTCCATCCTGCTACCGCTGCAGCACAGAGAGGAGACACGAGGCCGTTTTAATGGAGTCTGCAAACATTGATTGACTGTGAACAGAACTCAATGATGGCAAGGCTGTAATGTGATTGGTTATCAAGGCACGTGATCTAAGTTAGCCGTTACACTTTCTCCAGTTATAGAGCCACGGACATTGTTTTGTTGAGGAGGAACGGTAAAGCGGCTGCTGTTTCTGTCTCTGCAAAGCATGAAACCCGCTGATAATGTGTGACGTCTGAGGGAGCGAATGCAATGATTGGACAAACATTTCATTGTCTGACACTATGTATACATATAATTACATTAAGACCATTACTAATGGCTACAAGGATGTAAATAGACTTTCAAACACCGTAACAAAAATGTTTCTGGAACAAATAGGCGTTTAAAAGTTAGTCTATTTTATTAAATGCGAAAGGATCGCTATGTTTTAATGGGAGTGCAGCTTTCAGGGGCGGCGCTATCTGGAGAAATCCTCCTCTAGACAGTGAGTGTTTGCTTTGTGCAACAGATAAACTAATCCAGCCACATTATTACTGCAGAACTTCACTCATTATCATTAAACATGGAGGACAGACAGATGCTACTCATGATACTCATCACAGTTTCAGGTAAACATACTTTAATCACTAACTAGCCCCTACAAGACGTGTGTATTAGATCATGGTATAAACTTGTAATATATTTAATTTATTAATTAATTTCAGGTGGATTTGCTGATAGAATTGGGCCAAGTGAAGGAAATACTAATATAATCAAAGAGGAAGGAGAGCGTGTGACGCTGAGCTGCTCATATGAAACTAACAGCAATGATGTTTGGCTTTACTGGTACAGACAGTATCCAAACACAGAACCGCAGTATTTACTGAGGAAAGGAGCTCGATCATACAGTAGTCATGGGCATAATCCAGACAGTCAACGGTTTGATTCGACTACAACCCAATCCTCGACTGAACTCAAAATTATCAGTGTAACTCTGGCAGATTCAGCTCTCTATTATTGTGCTCTGAGAGTTGGAGCCCAGTGATACAAAGAGCCTGAGACGCTTTACAAAAACTCACACAATATTAATACTTTGAAGAGTCTTTAATCAAACAGTATCAAAGTTTTGTAAACCACGAACAGAGAATGTGGTTACAGCTGTGAATTTGGGAAGTAAGAAGGTTACATAAGGGCGTGTGCACATTTACCATGTATTTTATACGCTTCTCATGTTATTTTGTGTATCTCTTTTTTCATATTATGTTGTATTTTCAAAAGATGTAATTTAAAAAGTGAAGTCTCTTTAAAAACTACAAATTCACATTTATGAGCAAAATGGCAATACAATATTGAGAATAAGCTGCAAAATGAAGAACATAAAAAATACAAAAACAACTATGATTTAAAATACAAAAGCATTATTTAAACAGCTATGCCCATGTGATGTTTTCTGAGGTGGCTTGTGATTGAGATTGGGTGGAGATGACAGGAGGACGAGACACAGCACAGCTGCTGAAGAAGAGCTACACAACACTGGAGCCGTATTTAAATGATCTCCTACTTTCATATTAAAGACACAGATACTAAAATATAAAGAATATAATGGCCAAAGATGAAGAGAGTATGAGATCCATCACAGAGATATTCAGAGGAAATATTGACAAAAACAGTAACTCATCAGAACATAAAGTTACGTAACAGAGAAATAAACAAAGATTAAATAAACATTATAAACAACAGACTATGACTAAAAATAACTCACTGAAATGTTTTCTGAAACTAAAGACACCATGAGTGGATTGATCAGATCAAGCTCCTCCCAGCTGATAAACGTGTGACAGTAAAACAAGCTTATCAAAGACGAGCTGAAACAACTGCACACTCTCAGTGGATTTACATATTTCAGCCACACACACACACACACACACACACACACACACACACACACACACACACACACACACACACACTCCAGGTATTATAATGGCTCACTGGGAAACACATCTGATCTTCTGGATAATGTATTTCTGGGGTGAGTAGGATCCTTTTGAGACTCTAAATGTGCCATAGATATATTAAAACATGCAGAATATGAGTCGCTAATGCTTTAACTTCTGTTCCAGTGTGTGAATCTCTGGAGAGTGTTGAGCAGAACACAAGAGCTCAAACTGCTTTTGAAGGCAGATCAGTAACGATTAACTGCACATATGAAACCAGTGATCCAACCCCGTATCTCTTCTGGTACCAGCAAAAGAGGAATGGGATCCCCAAATACATGATGATGATATTTGGTCAAAATATACTAAATGACAAAGACTTTGAGGAGAGATTTACTGCAAATCCCAACAAAACTTCAAGGTCAGTTCCTCTGACGATCCAGGATGTGTGTGTGTCTGACTCTGCTGTGTATTACTGCGCTCTGAGGCCCACTGTGACTCACACACACTCAACACACACACACAAACCCTCATGGTCTTGAGTTACACTTTCTGAGGGGTTATGATATTTGCAGCCGTGTAATGACTCTGCAGTGCAGAAGAGGGAGACAAACAGTTACTCTACACATTATCTTGAAGAAGTCTTGAGCTCCTCTTTGACAAATCTTCTGTTTTCATAAATAATGCTCGTTCTAGTGACGGCTTCATTCACTGAAGATCATTTGGTCGGTCGGCACTGTAACACAATGTATACTTGGATTTGCTGATTCTCTCAATTGAAAAAATAAGATCTGTACAGATCTATACTTAACCCTATCTTTCCTTTGGTCACTCGGTATTTGCTGATTTTCTCAATTGAAAAATTAAGATCTGTACAGATCTATAATTAACCTTCTCGGTAGGCCACTTTATATATTTATATTTGCAACACATCCAGTCCTCATTTGACATGTAATACTTGATTTAACAACATGGTGAGATACTCTTTCCCAGCGGGTGAGGGACTTTCTTCAAAGCTAAAAGTCTTTTTTTGCTTTTTTGAGACCAATATAAAAATATAGCTAAGTAACCTTTACAGAATGTGTACTTGGATCAGATTTTCACTCATACTTTTTGCCTTTTCTTTAGGCATAGGGTTAGTGTTACTCAGCCAACAGAAGTTCAGACTGCCACTGCAGCTCAAACTGAGAATACTGACTGTACATACAAAACCTGCACATTCCCAGCTGGTACCAATATAAAGCTAATACATTCCCAAAATATATGCTGAAGAGATGCTGGGTCGAGCAATGAGAATGAAGATTTTAAGGAGAGATTTAATGCAAACACCTCTTCAACATCAGTTCCTAGATGTGTCAATCCAGGATATGTGTGTGTATGTGTCTGACTCTGACTTTTTCCTCATTTTTTATGTTAGTCTTATTCCAAAATGGATTAAATTCATCATTTGCCTCAAAATTCTTCAAACAATACCCCATGATGACAAAGGGAAATAGTTTTTTATTAAATAACCCAATGGTTTCTTGGCCCAGAGCTCCAGCGTTTCTCTGTAGAGAGAGGAGAACCTTCCAGAAGAACAGCCATCTCTGCAGCTCTCCCCCAATCATGCCTGTGTGGGAGAGCGGCCCGACGGAAGCCTCTCCTCAGGAAAAGGCACATGACATCCCGTCTGGAGTTTGCCAAAAGGCTCCTGAAGGACTCTCAGATCATGAGTGTCTCTGGTCTGATGAAACAAAGATTGAACTCTTTGGCCTGAATGGAGGAAACCAGGCACCGCTCATCACCTGGCCAATCCCATCCCTACAGTGAAGCATGGTGGTGGCAGCATCATGATGTGGGGGTGTTTTTCAGCGCCAGGAACTGGGAGACTAGTCAGGATCCAGGGAAAGATGAATCCTTGATGGAAACCTGCTTCAGAGCGCTCTGGAACTCAGACTGGTATAAAGGCTCCTCTCCCAACAGAACAATGACCCTAAGCACACAGCCAAGATAACACAGGAGTGGCTACGGGACGACTCTGGGAATGTCCTTGAGTGGCCCATCCAGAGCCCAGACCTGAACCTGATTGGACATCTCTGGAGAGATCTGAACATGGCTGTGCTGACGCTCCCCATCCAGCCTGATGGAGCTTGAGCGGTCCTGTAGAGAAGAATGGGAGAAACTGCCCAATAATAGTGTGCTGAAGAGCATCAAACTCAAGAAGACCTGAGGCTGTGATCGGTGCCAAAGGTGCTTCAACAAAGCATTGAGCAAAGGCTGTGAATACTTATGGACATGTGAATACTTTCATTTTCTCTTTTTAAATAAAACTTCTTTCACGTTGTCATTATTGGATATTGTTTGTAGACTTTCAAGGAAAATAATTAATTTAATCCATTTTGGAATAAAGGCTGTAATATAAAGTGTGGAAAAGGTGAAGCGCTGTAAATATCTTCACAGTGTGTTCAGAAGTGTCTGATTATATCTGTGGATACTTGTGTATGTATATACTTTATAGTCTAAAGGTTACTGAAGTACCCTGTTATTATTGCAAATGTTCAATAAACAGATTAAACAAATATTATTATTTGTTTAATATAGATTAAATAATTTGAATAAAATATATTGAAATGGATATTCAGATTCTTTCCTTGTATGTGATTTGTATAAAATAAATTATGTATCAATATAAGTCCAGACAAAACACATTCTGGCCCTTTAATGAATTATACAGCCATGGCCATGATGTTTTCTGAGGTGCAGATGACAGGAGGAGGAGTTCAGCTCCGCTGCTGAAGATGAGCTTCACTAGAGCCGCTGCTGTTCTCACTCCTTTACTCAGGAGTCAACATGTTCATCTACATTATGATTCTGCTGTCCTCAGCTGAAGGTATAAGATTGGGTGAATGCATTTTATTGCAACGGAAGAGTTTGAAAACTATATTTAATGCCGCTTTAATTTACAGGTTCCAGAGCCACAGAAGTCATCACCCCGGAAAGTGAGAGAGTGATTGCACTTGAGGATGTCAATGTGACTCTCTCTTGTAACTACAGCGGTTCTGTTCGTGGTGTTCACTGGTATCGGCGATACACAGACTCACCAATACAGTTCCTCATACTGGAAGATTCAGGGGTAACAACTACAGCTGATCCACCCGTTTCCAGAATATCCATCCGCCACAGAAAAGAGCAAAGCAGTGTGGATCTGATCATCTCCTCTGCATCTGTGTCAGACTCTGCTGTGTATTACTGCGCTCTGAGGCCCACAGTCACAGGAAACACACACACACCATACAATAACCTGAGGAAACACAACACACACCATACAATAACCTGAGAAAACACAACACACACCATATAATAACCTGAGGAAACACAACACACACCATAAAATAACCTGAGGAAACACAACACACACCAAACAATAACCTGAGGAAACACAACACACACCATACAATAACCTGAGGAAACATAACACACACCATACAATAACCTGAGGAAACATAACACACACCATACAATAACCTGAGGAAACACAACACACACCATACAATAACCTGAGGAAACACAACACACACCATACAATAACCTGAGGAAACACAACACACACACCATACAATAACCTGAGGAAACATAACACACAACATACAATAACCTGAGGAAACACAACACTCACACCATACAATAACCTGAGGAAACACAACACACACACCATACAATAACCTGAGGAAACACAACACACACCATACAATAACCTGAGGAAACACAACACACACACCATACAATAACCTGAGGAAACACAACACTCACCATACAATAACCTGAGGAAACACACACACACCATACAATAACCTGAGGAAACATAACACACAACATACAATAACCTGAGGAAACACAACAACATTGCATACAATAACCTGAGGAAACACAACAACACTGCACAAAAAAAAACAGAGGAAACACAACACTGCACTATAACCTGAGGAAACACAACAACACTGCACAACTTTTACCCTCCCTTAAGCCATCCTAGGTATATATCAGTCAGAGTTATATTAATGCATGTTTTAGCTCTTCCCAGCTTTATAATGGCAGCTCAGAATTTGAAGCCTAAAAAAGTGCATCTATCCATCATAAAAGTGAAGTCAAATTTTGTTGCAATATTGTCCTGTTTAACACTGTGAAGCTGCTTTGAAACAATCGTCATTGTAAAAGCGCTATATAAATAAAGTAAATATAAAGTTTATCTATCCATCATAAAACTGCATCTATTCTTTTTATAAAAGTGCATCTATCCATTATGAAAAGTGCACCCATAATCATAATAGCAATCAAATAAAACTTAAACATACCACAGAAATAACAGGGAGACGTAGACACAACAGCGATCCGACAAATACTGACAAACACAAGCAGCTTAAGAAAGGAAGAAATCAAAAGGGAACAGGTTGGACAAATGAAACCAATAAGGGGATAATAAGGGAGGAGGGATCTAACAGAGACACGAGCACACAAAACGCACATGTGCACAGAAGACAGGACAGGCATGTAACACCTTGTTCCCTGAGTGGGAACTCGCACTGACATCGTAATGACAGTTTAGGGGACGGCCACGTCGCAGATCTCCTGCAAAGAGGCTCCAGAATGTAGGGCCACAGAGGAGGCCATGCCCCTGGTGGAATGAGCCCTAACGGCTATCGGTGAAGGCAAATTGCGCACCTGACAAGCTGTGGCTATAGCCTGGACAATCCAGTTACTGATTGTCTGTTTTGAAGCAGGCAGCTCATTCTTAGGGGAACCAAAGCACACAACAACTGGTCTGACTTCCTCCACTGTGTTCCACTGAAGTTTGCCCTCTTCCACCATCACGTGAGGTGGGGGATGGAAGGCCTGAAGAACCACTGACCGTGCCACATTAGCTGGCACCTTGGGCACATAGCCTGGAGTCAGGTGCAAGACGGACTTAACTCCGCCAAGGGCAAACTCCAGGCAGGTTGGCGTGACAGCCAAGGCCTGGAGATCCCTCACTCTCCTTAGAGAGGTGATACCAAGGAGAAAGGCCACCTTTGCCTCTGCCGACTCCAGTGGCTCAAAGGGGGCCTCAGCCAGCCCTTCGAGCACCACTGCCAGGTCCCAGATTGGGACTCTGGAATGAGCCGCAGGCCTCATCCTCCGCGCCCCCCGGAGGAACCGTTCAACCAGATGGTGCCTCCCCAGCGGCCCATCACCTATAGGTGGGTGGAAAGCCCCATTGGCAGCCACGTACACCTTAAGTGTGGACGGGGTAAGCCCGGCAGAGAAGTGATCTTGCAGGAACTCCAGCACTGAAGCCACTGTGCAGTTAACTGGATCCACCTCACGCTCTCTACACCAGGTAAAAAACACATTCCACTTCAGGCTGTACAGTCTCCTGGTTGAAGGAGCCCTGGAGTTGAGTAAGGTTTCCACGACACCGGCTGACAAGCCTCCTCTTCAAAAGAACCTGCCATGGAAGGATGTCCAGCAGGTCGATGATGTCAAAGAACCAAACTCGGGTCGGCCACAGGGGTGCTACAAAGAGAAGAAGGCTGACGCCCTGCCGGCAGACCCGCTCCAGAACTACCGCCTAATGATTCAGATAAAATACCACGGCCGTATTGTCAGATTGTATCAGGACATAGTGCCCGCAGAGATCCGGGAAAAAGATCCTCAGGGCTTTGTATATCTCCAGGATTTCCAGGCAGTTGATGTGCCAGGAAGAATGCTGGGTCCCCCATGGACCTCTCGTAACGCGGCCCTGAGACCCAGCAGTCTCTGGAACTGCTTCACAGTGAAGCTGTGGCCTAGCTTTAACCTGGAGACTGTGTTGAGGTTCATACAACTCCCAGGAACATAGTCCGCTGGGAGGGTGTCAACCGATCTTTTCCATGTTGATTCTCAGCCCTAGCACCTTCAATGCCGAACCGCCATATCATATGAACTGGCCAAAATGAGCCAGTCATTGATATAACTGAGTACACGGATGCCCTGAAGTCTCAGAGGAGCCAGAGCTGCATCTATGTACTTCGTGAAGGTGCGAGGGGAAAAAGCTAGGCCGAAGGGAAGAACCCAATATTGATATGCTTCGCCCCCGAATGCGAACCTCAGGAACTTCCTGTGACATGGAAAGATGGAGATGTGGAAGAATGTGTCCTTCAGATCTATTGTGACAAACCAGTCGTTTAACTGGATCTGACTCACTACGGCTGGAATTATGAACGTCTTGAACCTGTATCTCCTCAGAGACTGGTTCAGATACCTTTGGACGCAACCCTCCATCCTTCTCGGGAACTATGAAGTACTGGCTGTAAAACCCAGACTCCCTGTCTGGCAGAGGGATATGTTCTTGACCAACAGGGAGAGTAATTCCTGTTCCATTACCTGAACCTGCTCTGTGCCGACTACCGTCCAGACTCCTTCATTGAATTTCGGGGGAAGGGAACTGGACTGAACTGACTACCCATGCAGAAATATTCGGAAGGCATGACCATGCACCGAGATAATCTGCTAAGGGCTGGGCCAGCCTCGGATATCATCCGAGCTTCCTCCCTGACCCCCTGAAGCAGCGACCGGCAGGGAGAAGTAGGGGAAGATTTTCTGTGTGTGGACGTGTTCGGACGAGCTCCGGGGCGGAAAACAACTTTAGTTGCTCCACCCCGTGGGGGACAGCTCTCAGTGGTTCTGCCGCATCTAGGACCGTTTGGAAGCCTTCTTAGCCTGAATGATGTCCCTTGGGTCAACCTTTGGCTGAACAGACTTCCTGTGAGAGTGCCGTATCTTTTTCCATGCTCCTTCCATGCACCTTCTCCTGAGAGGCGGTGCGAGGAGCTACATGACAGCTAAGGCCGCCCACTTGGGGCAGCTTTCCCCAAGGAGCTAGAACGGCAAGGAAGGAACTGTTGGAAGGCCGCCGACTGCTTTTTCACCTCCTGAAACCTCTTAACGACGGTGTTTACCGCGCCGCCGAAGAGGCCAGAAGGTTAAATCGGGAACTCAAGAAGGACATTTTTGTCCCTCTTCCTGATCCCCGACAGGTTTAACCAGAGATGTCTCTCCACGCAAACCATACCAGCCATGAAGCAGCCGATGGCATGGGCAATCTCCCTGGTTATAAGGAGAGACAAGTCGGTAGCCTTCCTCAGTTCTGTAATGTCCTCCAGAGAGGGACCCTCACCTTCATCGAGCTCCTTGAGGAGGTCGGCTTGGTAGGCCTGCAGTACCGCTAGAGTGTGCAGACGCCACCAGCGCAACCCTCCACACCATTAGCTCTGCCCACCAGCCCTGATGTCTCACGTTATGGCTTTGAGGGCAGTGCCAGGGCCTTCAGTGATGCGGAGGCCTTGGGCGACCATTCAACCCGACTTAGCCGCCACAACACATTACCAAAGTCAAGCACTTGGGGATTGGACAGACGGGCTGAGAAGGGTCTTGCGCAAATCCTTGTGCAAGTCAGGGAAGAAACCAAGGCCCAGGCATGGAGGTTGAGCCCGACGCTTAAAGAAGTGTTCATACAGCTTATTGGGAGGCTATTTGTTAACTTCTTCCTGTGGCCAATCTACGCTAAGCTAGGCCACAGCACGGGACAAAACCTCCACTAGCTCCTCTAGAGTGGCTGTGTGGAGTGGGGACTGCTCCACTTCACCCGCCTTGGTGCTCGTAGAGATCGACCCCTCTGAGTCAGACAGCCTTAGCACTAGATCCTCCACCCCACGTGAAGAATTGACAAAAATGTCAAATGTGTACCTTGAATGCAATGTAAGTCACTTTGGATAAAAGTGTTTGCCAAATGCATAAGTGTAAACAAAATGTAAACGTAAGAAGCCCCTTTACAGGCTTCCACACGAGGCGGGACGATATCTGGATCATCAGATGAGGATGAGGTAGATGCCTCAGAAGTCACCAGTCCTGCAGACAGATCCAGCTGCGAGCCCTGCGAGGCTGGCCGGCCTCATCCAACAAGGCCCCTTCAGCGGCAGCAGTTCACACTCACCGCAGGCCGCTCCCTCAAGAGCGTGCTGAACGGCAAGGCACTGCACACAAAGCTGATGTGTGTCCAGGCCCGTAATGAAATGCGGACACGGAGGTACACCGCTTGAACTGCTAGCTCGCCATAATAGTAAAAAATGCTTGTGAAAACAACATTTGTAGACAAACAACACCAAATTAGACTCACAAACAAAGAGCACTAACGCTGAAGAGTAGAAAGCTATCTGTGCCATGACCCAGCGTCCCTTTGTACCTTCCGGGTATGCCGCCACATACTACGTCATGACGCAACACCAATCAGGATTGGACTTTTTTCATTCACACTTTAGACGCGCTACACTGGGGGCGTACCCTAAACTGTTATCACGATGTGTCCATTATAAAAGTACATCCATTCATCATAAAAGTCATTCTATCATTATAAAAATGCATCTATCCATTATAAAAGTGGTTAATAAAGGCCTTCTGAAGTGAAGCCGTGAAATCTGAGAAAGTGTAGCGTCTGCGCCTCTCGCAGTTCAAAATGCTTTCGCTACATCCGACCTCATTGCCGTCCCGGTTACGCTTCTTCTGAAAGCTGAATACAGAAGGCAGTCTGGCGAAAGATAGATGTGTTTTTCTTACACAAACCCATGGATTCGCTTCAGAAGGCTTTTTATTAACAATTTAACATTAATAAATAATTATTAAATAATAAATAATTAGAGGGTAAATTATCGTCATGAACACTCGATATAGCATCCGAGAGAGACGATCATCTTCATAAATTCAGAACTGTGTCTTTAAGAGGCGGTGCCGTATCTGGAGATCTTCTGTAGATGAGGAACGGATGCTCAGTAACACTTTGTGATGCAGATGAACTAAAACATCCTGAAAATGATGCTGTTTGTTTTGGCTGTGTTCTGGGGTCTTGCCTGTGAGTATTATATTTCAGCACTCAGGGGCTCAGCTTAATTTCTCATTTGTTTATATGTCCTTGTTTCAAATGTTGGTAATTTCATCTGCAGGTGTGAGTTTTGGGGAAGTCATCACACCGGTTGAAACTCGTATGTTTGGGACAGAAGGGGACATTATACGTCTCTCCTGTAACTACTCCTCAGCAAGAAGTTTATTTTGGTATCACCAATATCTCGGATCGGCTCCTGAATTTCTTTTTGTTTTTCTTCCCTCCAATGGGGAGGTTTTACACAAATCTACAGTTGTGGATGAAGATCCTCGATTCTCTGCAAAACTGAATGAAGAGAAAACCCAAATGTATCTGGAGATCTCCTCAGCTAAAGTGTCAGATTCAGTGATGTATTACTGTGCCATGGAGCCCACAGTGGCAGGAAACACACACACACTGCACAAAAACATCACTATGTTGGGGAAGTATTAAAGCATAGGATATTTCTACTGACATTCTATATATATATATATATATATATATATATATATATATATATATATATATATATATATATATTAGAAAAAACATCCAGAAAACAAACAATACAAATAAAAACAATTAAAAAATCATATTTCCATGTCATTTCAAACTTAAGAGTAAGCAACAAAGCAACAAAATACACTTTCTGCAAATATGGGTAGTTATTGCTATTGAATCTTTATTTCTGTCTATCATGCAACAATATATGTTTAAATGGTCCCCCTATAGCGTGAGATGAATGTAGTAAATCTGAGTAGGAGGAGTTTAGCGCAGTCACTGTGAGAGACGATAAAGGACTGTCAACATCTCAATCTCTTTAGATCATCTGAAGTTTCTGTGCATCTGCTGTTCAAACCTGATTATTGAGGCAACATGATGATCTATGTAATTATCTTGATTTCATCAGCTCAAGGTAAGAGCATATGCAGGAGCATTATGAAAAAGGGGAGCATGGAAACATTTTATAAGTAGAACAAATGTAGTTGTGCTTACCCCATTGGCAGATGCTTATTAAACTCACTTCATGTTTACTTGTCCAGTTGTTCTTGTTTTAGGAATTTTTAGATGTTTCGACTAAAAACAAGACAAAAATACAAAGTAAGAAAGCTATTTTGTGCAGTGTAATGTCTTATTTAAGAAAAAGAGCCTGATTAGAAATTCTTTTTTTGGTAATCAGCTAATATCATTGCATTATTAAGTATATGCATGTTATTGCATTTGAATGGAGAATGATTTGTAAATGTCACTTACATGTTTCTTTTCTCGTTTTCCTCTGTTTAACGTCAGGCTCCAGAGCCACAGAAGCCATCAAACCAGACAGAGATTATGCATTTGCTGTCGAAGGAGACAATGTGACTCTCTCTTGTAGCTACACTGGTTCTGCTCGCGGTCTTCACTGGTATCGCCAGCATGCAGGTTTGCCACCACAGTTCGTCATAATGGATTACTATGGGAAAGTTACTAAAGCTAAGCCTCCAGTTGCTGGGGTCTCACTCCATCATAATAAAGAAGCCAGTAGTGTGTCTCTGGAGATCTCCTCTGCGGCTGTAACGCATTCGGCGGTATATTACTGTGCTCTGGAGCCCACAGTCACAGGAAACACAGCACAGGCTGTACAAAAAGGGTTTAGATGGGAGAAAGTAAGCGAGAGGTGGGGTTAAGGGTTTATGTACAGTGAAAAAGCACACAGATACATAAAATGTTATTAAAACGTTCTTATATTAGTAGTAGTTTTATAAGTGTTTGTATATAAAAACAAATGTCAATAAAAGTGACTCAAACTGCATATTTCAAAGCCCTTTAAAGCGAATGACCAAAACATGCTGTTCTGAGCTCCAACAATAGGGGGCAACATGACCTCACACGTTGTATTCACATTAGTCAAGCACCTGCTGTCTGAATAAAACTCAACATTTCATTTTACAGCTCAGAGCATGAGCATGTTTCACTAACCACACCTTCATTAGTACAGCAGAGCTTCACTCCGCCCCAGTGCACTCATCCATCAGGGACTCTTCAGCATACTACTTCACTTATCAATCAACAGTCAATAAATCAGGGACGCAAATCTAACAAATCAATTTAATAACAAAAACACACTGATCTTTAAAGTGGACTTCGGTTAAGATGGAGGAAAGGCAAATTCTACTCATGATGCTCATCACAGTTTCGGGTAAAGTAAATATATAGTAAAACAACAAAAGATCCTCATTAGATCATGATATATTACAATATATGATTGACTGTATTTCAGGTGGATTTGCTGATAGAATTGGGCCCAGTGGAGGAAATACTAATATAATCAAAGAGGAAGGAGAGCGTGTGACCCTGAGCTGCTCATATGAAACTAACAGCAATGACATCTATCTCTACTGGTACAGACAATATCCTAACACAGAACCAATATTTGTACTGTATAAAGGAGCTCGATCACGTAACCAAGAAAAAATACCAGATGGGTTTGAGTCGACTACATCCGACGACTCCACTGAACTCAGTATTATCAGTGTAGCTCTGGCAGATTCAGCTCTCTATTATTGTGCTCTTGAAGTGGAGCCCAGTGATACAAAGTGCCTGAGACGCTTTACAAAAACTCACACAAAAATTATTGCTTTGAAGAGTCTTTAATCAAACAGTATCATATGTTTATAAACCAAAAACAGAAAATGTGGTAACAGCTGTGAATTTGGGAGGTTATAAAGGTTACATAAGGGCGTGAGGGTTTTCATATTATAGCTTTTCTGTTTTCTCTTTTCTCAGATTGCTGTATAAATTCCTAAGGATGTCATTTAACATGATCTGAAATCAATGGAAGTCTTATAAACACAAAAACACAACAAAAAAAGCAACAGTAAAAGATTTTACATACAAGGCTTGTATTATTCTTTAGGTCTCACATATGTCATCATTAGTCCAAACTATGGTTAAAAAAGAAAGCAAATAAAACTGAAATAATACACAAATAAATCAGCCGGATCCGGGTCGTGTCCGGATTGGATGGTGGACCTGAATAGGACCAGCTCTTATTTGACCAACTTTATTACTGATCTGGCCATATTCATTTTTATTTATCTCTCTGATAAATTAAAATAAGCTGATAGCATCACTGTTTTCTTTAGATCGACTGTACAGCCAAATCTAATTCTGCTGCAGTATTGTCCTGTTTAACACTGAAGCTGCTTTGACACAATCGGCGTTGGAGAAGAGCGATATAAATAAAGTTGACTGGACTTGACTTGAAAGGCTCCGGTTGGACACTAGTGCTGCTGAGGAGACAGATTCCAGTGAAATATGCTTTGAATGAACAGCTGCGTCTGAAAGAACTATATAAATGCTTCATTCATTGATCAGATAGAGATGATCTGCTTCATAAACTCAGGGCTGTGGCTTTAAGGGGAGGTGCTAGCCGGAAACACCTTCTGCTAGATGATGAATGCATGGATATTTCAGTAAGACTTTGACTTGCAGATGAACTAAAACATCCTCCTGAAAATGATGCTTTGTTTTTTGCTTTTGCTTTGCTCTCTTGCATGTAAGTATTTAATTTCAGCCCTTTAAATTTGTCTTATACTGGATATTTCTTTCCTTTATGAAATTCTTAAAGAAATGTTGGTAATTTCATCTGCAGGTGTGAGTTTTGGGAACATCATCACACCGGTTGAAACTCGTATGTTTGGGACAGAAGGGGACATTATACGTCTCTCCTGTAACTACTCCTCAGCAAACAGTCTGATTTGGTATCGCCAAGTTCTCGGATCGGCTCCTGAATTTCTTTTCGTTATTCTTCATGTTACTGGGGCAGTTTTACACAGATCTGCAGTTGTGGATGAAGATCCTCGATTCTCTGCAAAACTGAATGAAGAGAAAACCCAAATGTATCTGGAGATCTCCTCAGCTAAAGTGTCAGATTCAGTGATGTATTACTGTGCCATGGAGCCCACAGTGGCAGGAAACACACACACACTGCACAAAAACATCACTTACTGTACTGTGAGTTTAGCATATACAGATATTCCCATGTGCCATTTAGAGGATTTACTGTTTAACATGAATAAAGTCCAACAAATCAAAAAACCTTATATGTGCTACATGTATTCACGTTATGATTTATAATACTCTTCTTGACAAAACTACAGGTAGAATACTTTCTCTGTGTAATTCTTTATTTCTCTCCACTATGCAAAATATACATTATGTTTAGGTTTAAATGTTACATTCCCCTAAAATAAGCTGAAGCTTCTGTTGTTTATCGGCCTACATCTAAAAAGAAACAACCCTTTTTTGGCCATAGGACGCATGTGGACCACAGATGGACAGAGCCATAATGTCCATAAGGTAAAACTCCTGAGACTAAAGGAGACCAGAAGCACAGCTGATCCTCCGTGCAATGCTCAGTCGCAGTGTAACCATATCTTCTCCAAGACATATGCCAGTGTTCGGTGATCTCACAGCAAGAACTGCGGATCTGGAGCCGTCCGTATCTGATATTGAGATCCTGTGGTATAGTAAGAGATGCGTCTGAGATGAAGAAGAAGCATAAGCTCAAGTGTTGTGAGATACAGCAGAGCCATCATCATCATCTCCTACAGTCATTACTACAGACAGCGCCTGAAGAAAACATGCTGTCCTGTGCTTTAGCAGAAGGGGGCAGTATATTATCACAAGTGAAGATTTCCATTGGTCAGATATTTCCCTGGTGTACTGAACATGCTCCTGCCAGATCCCACCGGTGCTGCTCTGGAACACTTTCCTCCTCATCTCTTGCCATTTTAAGGCCTGCAGTGCGGAAGGCAAGTCTGAGAAGCATGTTTATCCTAAGGTGTGTTTATAAAAGCTGTCCCAAATGAACCAAGACCTAATCATGGTTTAATCTAAGCCCTGTCTGTGAAAGCTGTCTCAGCTCCTCAAGCTAAAAGCTTTCATTTCTGCAGACATCTGACACGCAGATGCTGGTGTGTATCGCAGGACAGAACACACACTTGGAGAAACACGAGGGAGAATTACAGTTAAGGTCATTCACAGGCACAGTGATCGCTGTAATGCAGGGCTATTGAAATCTTACCCTAATGGGCCTGTTTCCTGTCGTTTAGGCCTAGTGTGCGTGTGTGTGTGTGTGTGTGTGTGTGTGTGTGTGTGTGTGTGTGTGTGTGTGTGTGTGTGTGTCATGGGGTGGATGATGAGGTGCTGATGAGTGACAGCTGCCCCTGATCAGATCTGCTTAATGTGACTGGTGAGTGGCTGCTGAACCTGTGACATCACTAACCACACCCACAATATCACACACGCACACACGCACACACACTTAAGTCAGTGCATTAATGTACTCCTGATAAGGGAAGCTTGTTTCATTCACAATATACAGCAATATTCAGGAACACATTTTTTATAAATCCAACAGTAATAAAAGCACAAGCTACGTCTGGACTGCCAACATGGAGGGACATGCGCTGCTCATGATTCTCACTGTAGTTACAGGTAAATAACTCTATAATAATCTGGACCAACAACATCTCGTTTCTATATGATTTACACATTTGTAACAAGTTTAGTGAAACATAATCCTCCTGATCAGAGATTACAGATCATGATGAATAAAACTTGTGTTTAATTTCAGGTGGATTTGCTGACAGCATTGGGCCCAGTGAAGGAAATACTAATATAATCAAAGAGGAAGGAGAGCGTGTGACGCTGAGCTGCTCATATGAAGCTAACAGCGAGTACATCTATCTCTACTGGTACAGACAATATCCTAACACAGAACCGCAGTATTTACTGTATAAAGGAGCTCGATCACGGAGTGGTGAGGATATATCAGACCCTCAACGGTTTCGGTCAATTACATCCCGATCCTCCACTGAACTCAATATTATCAGTGTAGCTCTGGCAGATTCAGCTCTCTATTATTGTGCTCTGAGAGTTGGAGCCCAGTGACACAAAGTGCCTGAGACGCTTTACAAAAACTCACATTATATTAATACTTTGAAGAGTCTTTAATCAAATCGCATCAAACCACAAATAATCATGTTCTGTAAACCACAGCTCTGGAAATTACAGTGAGGCAACACCTGTGAATATGGCAGATTATAAAAGCTTACAGAGGGGCATGGGGAACTTTCCTTTAGCATTTGTTGTTTTAAATCTTATTTAAAAATAATTCTAAATTCAGAATTAATGTAGTAAACGAAGGGAACGGAATTTAACACAAAAAAAATTAACAACCATACAAACAAGAAAACAAGTAAAATGCATTTATTCTGAAGTTCTGTCCATCATCTCTAGATTAAGAGGAGACTGGTCATGTGTAACGGGAAGAGGAGGAGTTCAGCACACACACACACACACACACGCGCGCACACACACACACACACACACGCGCGCGCACACAGATCGACTGTAGCTGCTCTTTGTTCGGTTTGTATCCCGACCGTTTCTTGATGAACATGCTCATCTATATTATAATACTGATGTCAACAACTGAAGGTATAATACTGCAATATTTTAGAACAATAATATCACATTAAGGAATGATTTGGCTTAGAATATGGAATATGAACATGGACAGATGCCAGTTGCTGATTCTCATGACAGGTACTGTTATAGTGTGATTTATTTAACCACTACTGCTCAAAGGTTTGGGGTCAGAATGACCTTTATTCAGGAAAGATACCAGACATTGATCAAAAGTGAGATTAAAGACACTTATAATGTTAAAAAACATTTCTACTTTAAATAAATGCTTTTTCTTGAGCACAATATCCTCCTATTAGAATGATTTTTGAATTAATTTGAATGAATTTAATGTATATTAAGCTATTATTATATTCCATATTGTTACGGTTGTACTGTATTTTTTGATCAAATAAATGAACCCTTGGTGAGCATTTGAGACTTCTTTCTTAAGTTTTTTTTATATGAATGATGTTATTTTAATGCTCCCTCTAAAGCACACGTGTTCTTGTAGGAGTGTTTGCGGACAGTATTGTGCCAAAAGAAGAAGGAACCAATAAAAGCCGGCGAGAAGGCGAGTCTGTGACCCTGAGCTGCACTTATATAAGCAGAAATAACGTGCATCTGTACTGGTACAGAGAGTCTGCTAACACAGAGCCGCAGTATTTGCTGTTTAAAGGAGCTCGTTCGTCCGATGAAGGCAGCGTCTCAGACAGGCGTTATAAGTTAACTATATCCCCAACATCCTCCTCACTCACTATTAATAATGTCAATCTGGCAGATTCAGCTCTCTATTACTGTGCTCTGAAAAGAAGGAGCCCAGTGACACAAAGTCCACAGACGCTTTACAAAAACTCACACACAGTTATCCACTACATCTGTGTGTCTTAAACCACAACACAACAGGATGTGGCCACACCTGCTGAAGAAAAGGCAGGCAATGCACCGTCAGCTCTTTTGGTGGCTAGGTCCACCGCTCCATTCCTCAAACTTCTTATTGTGAGCTTTAATAACAATTAAAGAAGCATTTAATAGCAAAACTATGGTGGCAAAAAGCATTTATTTAGTGGCAATCTGACATATGGAAGTGCAAAGCAAATTTGGGAGTCTGAAATGGAAAATAAAGTCACATCTGAGATATTTAAACAACAATTATGCCCGGACCCTCAGATCCAGCAATGATAATCTGCTTGTTGTACCAAAGTTTAGACGCACTACTATGGGAGGTAGGGCTTTTAGTGTTGCTGGCCCTACATTATGGAACAAGCTGCCCTTGACTATCCGAAACGCACCGACTCTACAGTTGTTTAAATCCCAACTTAAAACTCACCTGTTTTCTTTGGCCAGTAAATAATTATCCCTCGCACCACATCAGCCATCAAAGTGATCATACACCTTTTCATGTTACTTGACTAGTTGCTGTTAATTGTTCGGTTTGATTATGTAACTTCTTTGTTGTTGTAGTCTGTCTGGAGTTAATTGTTGTACACCTGCTTTCTTATTTGTTATCATGAACAGGCCGATTGTTTTGTACTACATTGTAAAGCGACCTTGGGTTCCTGAAAGGCGCTTTAAAAAATAAACATATTATTATTATTAACAATTATGAGACATAAATTCACATGAACTGTTTATATTTGGACAGGGGTTTCCATTCATTGTCAACTATTGATTCTTGTGACAGGTCATTTTTAAAAGTGTAAAAATAAATGTTTACATTTTATTCAAATGCATGAAAATGATCAAAAGTGACAATAATGACATTTATAATGTTAAAAAAATATTTCGGTAACACTTTAGAAAAATAGTCATTTAGTTAACAATAGTTAATGTATAAACTAACATGAACTTACCATGAGCCGTTCATTTGTTTCTGTATTTGTTCATCTTTGTAAACAATAGTTAATATAAATCCAGCTGTTCATGGTGTGTTAATGTTAGTTCACAGCACATTAACTCATGTTAACAGGATTTTAATAATGCATTAGTAAATGTTGAAACTAACATTAACAGAGATAGATAAATGCTTTATAAGTGCAGTTCTTCTAAGGGGTTACCAATATTTCTGTTTGAAATAATCAGTTTATATCTATCCATGTGTTTCGAGCAGTTTCTGAATCGCAGCTTTAAGGGGAGGGACGAGCGAGAGACGGCAGATGAAACCCTGTCTTCAGTAACAGCAGCTGCAGATTAACTCTATCCTCCTGGAGATGACACTCTTGGTTCTTGTTGTGCTCTTTTCCCTTGCAGGTATGTTTTCTAGTCTCTCAGGAGTTTTGTTTATTGCTTGCTTGTCTTTTTTCCCTTTTAAGATGAACATGTTTTTTCTGCAGGTGATATTTTTGGGAATGTCATCACGCCGGTTCAGCCTAAAGTTTATAGAACCGAAAAGGAAATGATATCCCTGTCGTGTAACTACTCCTCTGCAGTGAGTCTGTTTTGGTATCGCCAGTATCCCAGATCGGCTCCTGAATTTCTTCTCAGCATTCTGCATGGAACTGGGAAAGTTTTACACAAGTCTAAAGTTGTTGAGCTAGATCCTCGATTCTCTGGCAAACTGAATGAAGAGAAAACCCAAATGTATCTGGAGATCTCCTCTGCTAAAGTCTCAGACTCTGCAATGTATTACTGTGCCATGGAGCCCACAGTGACAGGATACACACACACACTGTACAAAAACCTCACTGAATGTAAAACACTGCTAACATCACAGTCAACCAGCAGAAATTGAAACTTACAGAGAAACCATTAAATTACAGAGGGACAGCATTTTATCTTAATCTGAAATAATATATAGGCCTATATATTTATTTGTCAATCCAATATATCCATGTGTGCTCCAGTCCAATCCATTCCCAATGAAATAAATACAATTTAATCTAATGTTTCTGAAGTACTGTACAGTAACAATTTTGGATAATTAAATGCTGTATTTATGGATGGGTTTCAAAACTGAGACTCTAAAAGCATCTGCACCACAAGACACTAACCCAACACACACTGAGGTCAACATCTAAAAAAGTTAATAAATAAGGAATGCAATTGTGAATAAAAAAGGAATGCAATCATTTACAAAAAAGAAGAAAACATTGTTGGTGAACACAGTCCACCGCGCCATTTGCCATTGCCGACTAAAACTCTATAGGTCAGAAAAGAAGCCATATCTAAACATGATCCAGAAGCGCAGGCGTTTTCTCTGGGCCAAGGCTCATTTAAAATGGACTGTGGCAGAGTGGAAAACTGTTCTGTGGTCAGACGAATCAAAATGTGAAGTTCTTTTTTGGAAAACTGGGACGCCATGTCATCCGGACTAAAGAGAACAAGGACAACCCAAGCTGTCCTCAGCTCTCAGTTCAGAAGCTGATCTCTGATGGTCTGGGGTTCATGAGTGTGTGTGGCATGGGCAGCTTACACATCTGGAGAGGCCATCAATGCTGAAAGGTCTATCCAAGTACTAGAACAACATATGCTCCATCCAGATGGCGTCTCTTTCAGGGAAGACCTTGCATTTTCCAACATGACGATGCCCGACCACACACTGCATCAATTACAACATCATGGCTGCGTAGAAGAAGGATCCGGCACTGAAATGGCCAGCCTGCAGTCCAGGTCTTTCACCATTAGAAAACATTTGGTGCATCATAAAGAGGAAGATGTGACAAAGAAGACCTAAGACAGTTGCATTAGGAACATTCTTATTCCTAAACTTGAGCAGCTCGTCTCCTCAGTCCCCAGACGTTTGCAGACTGATATAAAAAGAAGAGGAGATGACACACAGGGGGAAACATGGCCACGGCACAACTTTTTTGAGATGTGTTGATGCCATGGCATTTAAAATCAACTTATTTTCTCCTTAAAATTACACATTTTCTCAGTTTAAACATTTGATATGTCATCTATGTTTTATTCTGAATAAAATATTGAAATTTTAATATTCCCCATTATTGGATTCTTTTTTTATTCACAATTTGTACAGTGTCCCAACTTTTTTGGAAAATGGGTTTGTACATTTTTAAAATATATAAGATACCTAACTCCACGATTCTGATCTAATTAAGATAATAATAAGTGGGAATAGTAAGAGTAGCAGTGGTCTTCCTTCAGTGAGGTTAGATCGCCATCTGGTGGACTAGAGTAATACAGTAATAATAAAGGACAGTCTCAGACTGATTACCAGCTGGGGAATTTTGCTCTTTCAAAGAAATCAAATATCATTTTTACTACTGGCTAAATTATGCGTATGTTATTGTTTAAATTATGGAGGAATAGAAAATTGATTGGCCATGTAAATTTGGTTAATTTCTCCATTCCTCGAGTGTTTTGTGTTTAACAATGGCTGTCATTTATAAAAGAATGATGTCGGGAGGCGGAGCTTAACACAGGCCTGAGA
Organism: Pseudorasbora parva; assembly: GCF_024679245.1. Taxonomy (NCBI): domain Eukaryota; kingdom Metazoa; phylum Chordata; class Actinopteri; order Cypriniformes; family Gobionidae; genus Pseudorasbora; species Pseudorasbora parva. The sequence goes on from NC_090180.1 coordinate 382,929, forward strand.
AACACAGACTCGTTCAGTTCATCACAGATACTGAGGGAAGCAGGAACCCGCTCATCATGCTCTCTTGTGTTCTTATTTTGCTGACTTTAGCTCAAGGTAAAATCTTACATGTGTCATGGCATCCCAATATCTGGTTTTAAACATGCTGAGATAGGTTTGTGTTGCAGGTATCAGAGCTAAAGATGCCATCACTCCAAACAGAGATGCAGCATTTGCCACTGAGACAGAGAACGTGACTCTCTCTTGTAACTACACTGGGTCTGTTGATAGTCTTCACTGGTATCGCCAATATGCAGGATCATCTCCACAGTTCCTCATTCTGGATTATTCAGGATACGTTACTCCAGCTGATCCTCCAGTTTCTGGAATATCCATCAGTCACAGAAAAGAGCAAAGCCGTGTGGATCTGATCATCTCCTCTGCATCTGTGTCAGACTCTGCTCTGTATTACTGCGCTCTGAGGCCCACAGTCACAGGAAACACACACACACCATACAATAACCTGAGGAAACACAACACACACCATACAATAACCTGAGGAAACACACACACACCATACAATAACCTGAGGAAACACAACACACACCATACAATAACCTGAGGAAACACACACACACCATACAATAACCTGAGGAAACACAACACACACCATACAATAACCTGAGGAAACACACACACACCATACAATAACCTGAGGAAACACAACACACACCATACAATAACCTGAGGAAACACACACACACCATACAATAACCTGAGGAAACACAACACACACCATACAATAACCTGAGGAAACACACACACACACCATACAATAACCTGAGGAAACACAACACACACCATACAATAACCTGAGGAAACACACACACACCATACAATAACCTGAGGAAACACACACACACCATACAATAACCTGAGGAAACACACCCACACCATACAATAACCTGAGGAAACACAACACACACCATACAATAACCTGAGGAAACACACACACACACACACACACACACACACACACACACACACACACACACACACACACCATACAATAACTTGAGGAAACACAACACACCATACAATAACCTGAGGAAACACAACACACACCATACAATAACCTGAGGAAACACAACACACACCATACAATAACCTGAGGAAACACAACACACACCATACAATAACCTGAGGAAACACAACACACACCATACAATAACCTGAGGAGACACAAAACACACCATACAATAACCTGAGGAAACACAACACACACCATACAATAACCTGAGGAAACACAACACACACCATACAATAACCTGAGGAAACACAACATACAGTCTCCATTATGAATGCATCAGTTTTGTAACACATGTAGGCCTAAATGTTTGTCATCTGCCACTAGGGGGTGAAGTTACAGCAATAACGACAGATTAAACTGAACTGAGAGAACGACTGTTTACTTTCCAAATGCTAATGGTATTTTCCCTTCACACACAGAAACCCAAACCACTCCCACATTTACAGACAATATATCTGCACTAATGACTCTCATTACATTCCTTCATTTAAAATCATAAAGCATATACTGCCAGGACTATTCAGTAAATGTCCACCATGGAGAGATGTATTCTACTGCTTCTCATAACAGCAGCAGGTAAAGGGCGCTTCATATATCAGCACCAGAATATGTGGAGGATTAGAAGTGTTAATTATGCACTACTTAATATATCGCATTGCAATAATTTAATAGATAATGCTGACATTATATATTGTTATTTTTCAATGTTGTTCATAGCACTGCTAATGTAACAACAGAAATGACAGGGGTTTAATTAAACTTTTATGAAGTATAATTAATTCTCTTGCAGGTGTATTTGCTGACAGCATCGAACCAAAAGGAGATACTAATATAATCAGGACAGAAGGAGAGTCTGTGACCCTGAGCTGCTCATATGAAGCTAACAGCAATGGCATCTATCTCTACTGGTACAGACAGTATCCAAACACAGAACCGCAGTATTTACTGCAGAAAGGAGCTCGATCAGCGAGTTATGAGAATATTCCAGACCCTCAACGGTTTGGGTCGACTACATCCGACGACTCCACTGAACTCAGTATTATCAGTGTAACTCTGGCAGATTCAGCTCTCTATTATTGTGCTCTTCAAGTGGAGCCCAGTGACACAAAGTGCCTGAGACGCTTTACAAAAACTCACATTAATTTTTCACTTTGATCTCAAGCCACATCAAACCCACAATCTATAATTCACATAATATCATTACACCAGTGGGAACACCTGTGTGTGGTTACAGTCGGAAATTTAGTTCAAGTAATAAAAGAAAATTCAAGAAAATTAAAGGTGCCCTAGAATTATTTGAAACAATGTCCAGATACAGTTTTACAGGCCCATTTACTACCCTATAAATTGTCCCTAGGATGTAATGCTCTGCTTTGGCCTTTTTTGGAAGAGTCATGAATATTAATGTTGAGCTCTGCTCTGATTGGCTTATTTCAGCAGCTCACAGGAGTTCAGTGAAGCGGCTCGTGAGTCCTGTCAGAACACAGACCGACTGAAGGACACTTTTAGCAGAACATCTCAAATTTAGACTGATCAAATGCAGCTTACTTGTTTATTGGTGTTTTCAGATCATCCGCGCGAGAGAGAGACCTTACGTGCATATGGTTGCTAGATTGGAAATGATTAGGTAAAACACCGGATGTGTTCTTTTCACAGAAAAGCTCTTATTTATATAATGGTAGTCACAATGTAGGCAACGCAGTGACTGTGATGTACTCTGATATACAAGCATGCAAAAACATCATAGGCCTACTTCAGTTCTCAAAAAAAAATAAAAAAAATAATAATTATTATATATATATATATATATATATATATATATATATATATATATATATATATATATATATATACACACACACACACACACACACTCACACACACACACACACAAAATAATAGCCTTGTCAAATGACTATCGTTAAACTTGTGGTGGAAAAGGTGACGTTTGCTTGAAGGATTGAGTAAACGATCTGTAAGCAACGTTTATATGGTTGCATTTTGTATTTTTGACACACTATTCAGTTTTGTATGGTACTTGGAGTTTCCCATTTGTTACTGTACTAGCATATTGCGTTATCTAGACAACGCTATCTCTCTAAGAAACTTTCAATTTAATCAGAAATTGTTAAAACAGTCAATAAGTGGATAAATCGCTGCTCACTGCTTGCAGGAATACAGCTGTAGTTGCCACTCCAGTTTAAGACGCTGAGCGAAGCTTGCTTGAAATGGGCCGAACGAACGATTTTGAATTCAATTATTGTGGTATCGGATTATAATAAACATCAACCAAGACTGTTGACATTTTTTATCTGTGGGAAGGGTAGAAAAGTTCTCTTGACCACTGCACAGCCTGGAGCATGACGTGTGTCCATGAGAGCTGTTTTTGTGATCCTCGAGTGTCGTTTGTTTACCTGCAGTCCCGATGATTCGGCTCTGTCAGTTCCGCCTGACAATGAACATGTTCGGACATATGCAAATGTTGGGGGCATCTTTAGATAATAAGGAGGAGGCAATGGTGTTTGATATTCACAGTAGGTGATGTCCATGTACTGAACTATTATTATTTTACTATGGCAAGGTTAATTCAATGTTTCATTCTAGGGCACCTTTAAGAGAAGTCAATATAAAATATAATGCATACAATACACATTCTACTAGAACCTCATATTTCCACAACAAAATCAACAGCACCTCAGACACACGCACACTTTTCAGAACTTTCAACCTTCTCACCACCGCCTCTTTATCTGTAGACAATCATTGCAGGAGTAGCAATGGATGAAGTAAAAGTTAAGTTGGTGAGTGGAGTATATGAAATTGTTGACAACGAGTCTTTAAAGGCACTTTTGCCTGTTTCATTAGCCCATTCATGATGCTGTTGTGATGTTGAGAGAGGTGCAGGATAAAAAAAATAATGCATTTTAATTTTAATTATTTTAGCGTGTGTGATTTATCGCGGGCACGGGTCGGGTAACGGGCCAAATATTAACGGGTCTGGCGGGTGCAGATTTAATATTGAAATTTTCACAGGTCGGATCTGGTGCTAAACCTTGCGGGTATGGGCGGGGACGGGTCTCCAAAAATGGACCCGTGCAGGACTCTGGCTCGGGTAACCCCACTGCTTTAAAAACATCACTTGTAGAGAACTACAGACCTGTTTCTCTCCTGTCATTCATTGCGAAAACACTTGAACGAGTTGTTTTCAACCAGGTTTCATCTTTCCTCTCACAATTTAATCAACTGGATGTCCAGGGTAACCAGTCAGGCTTCAAAAAGGGCCACTCAACTGAGGCGGCATTACTGTCAGTTACTGAAGCCCTGCGGCTGGCTAAAGCTGCTTCCAAATCATCAGTCCTCATCCTCCTTGATCTATCTGCTGCCTTTGACACTGTGAATCATCAGATTCTTCTGTCCACCCTCTCATCACTGGGCATCACAGGGACTCATCTCCACTGGTTTGAGTCCTATCTCACAGGTAGGTCTTTTAAGGTTGCCTGGAGAGGAGAGGTATCCAAAACACATCAACTGACCACGGGGGTTCCTCAGGGCTCAGTGCTTGGACCTCTCCTCTTCTCCATTTACACCACATCATTGGGAGCCATCATTAAGGCACATGGCCTCTCATATCATTGCTATGCTGATGACACACAGCTCTACCTCTCATTTCAACCAGATGATCCCACAGTAGCTGTACGAATCTCAAGCTGTCTGGCGGACATCTCGGCATGGACGAAAGAACATTACCTGCAGCTCAATCTAGCAAAGACTGAGCTGCTCGTCGTCCCTACAACACTATTTTTAATATGGTAAAAATACTCATAGTCTAAACAGGCTTTATGACCTCAATGCAACATATAATTACTTTGGTAAAAATATAAACTAGACATGTTTCCCTGTAACGTATTGATTCACTGGAGGCAAGCTTTATGAACCCGAGTGCAGTTTATATATACAAAACACAAACAAGAACTTCAACAGACTTGATTAAACACAGAACTCACCCACAGTGGTTTACAGGAAACAATACTCGACAAGGACCAAGGCAAACATGACGACTTAAATACACAGAGACTAATAACTAATAAGACACACCTGTGAATAATCAAGAACAATGAACCAATGACAACATGACACAAGAACACATGAGGACACAATGGAATCACATGACGAACCAGGAAACAAGACTTAAAGCTTGTTCGACTTCACCCAGCGATGCGCAGACCGATCGGCGGCAGACTTGAAGCAGTGCATGCCGGTTAGAAATTTTGTCCGACTTGAGGCAGCGCCGACGGCACGTGACTGTGACGTATGTCGACAAAATACCGCGAGAGTGATTGGAGATCAGCCGCTGATGCAGCCAGTGCAGATTCTCAAGGGGACTGCAGGAGCTCTGATGACGACACAGCTGATCCACGTTTGGCTCTGATGACGACACAGCTGATCCACGTTTGGCTCTGATGACGACACAGCTGATCCACGATTGGCTCTGATGACGACACAGCTGATCCACGATTGGCTCTGATGATGACACAGCTGATCCACGATTGGCTCTGATGACGACACAGCTGATCCACGATTGGCTCTGATGACGACACAGCTGATCCACGATTGGCTCTGATGACAACACAGCTGATCCACGATTGGCTCTGATGACAACTCAGCTGATCCACGATTGGCTCTGATGACGACACAGCTGATCCACGATTGGCTCTGATGACGACACAGCTGATCCACGATTGGCTCTGATGACAACTCAGCTGATCCACGATTGGCTCTGATGACGACACAGCTGATCCACGATTGGCTCTGATGATGACACAGCTGATCCACGATTGGCTCTGATGACGACACAGCTGATCCACGATTGGCTCTGATGACGACACAGCTGATCCACGATTGGCTCTGATGATGACACAGGTGATCCACGATTGGCTCTGATGACGACACAGCTGATCCACGATTGGCTCTGATGACGACACAGTTGATCCACGATTGGCTCTGATGATGACACAGGTGATCCACGATTGGCTCTGATGACGACACAGCTGATCCACGATTGGCTCTGATGACGACACAGCTGATCCACGATTGGCTCTGATGACGACACAGCTGATCCACGATAGGCTCTGATGACGACACAGCTGATCCACGATTGGCTCTGATGACGACACAGCTGTTCCAAGATTGGCTCTGATGACGACACAGCTGTTCCACGATTGGCTCTGATGACGACACAGCTGATCCACGATTGGCTCTGATGACGACACAGCTGATCCACGATTGGCTCTGATGATGACACAGCTGTTCCAAGATTGGCTCTGATGACGACACAGCTGATCCACGATTGGCTCTGATGACGACACAGCTGATCCACGATTGGCTCTGATGACGACACAGCTGATCCACGATTGGCTCTGATGACGACATAGCTGATCCACGATTGGCTCTGATGACGACACAGCTGATCCACGATTGGCTCTGATGACGACACAGCTGATCCACGATTGGCTCTGATGACGACACAGCTGATCCACGATTGGCTCTGATGACGACACAGCTGATCCACGATTGGCCGGATTCACCGCAGGACAGCGATCACGTGTGTTTCGTGTTTATTCTAAAACCTTATGTTATGCTAATGCTCACAAATAATTTATTTATAACAGTAAAACCTCTTTTCATGTAGTCGCGATGTTATATTGTCATGTTTATCAAACTAAAACTGATAAAAACCGTTGACAACACTTCATTGATAGAGTGGGTTTTTATGTTGAACTTTAATCTTGTCCAAATAGATGCTTTATTAAGCAATACATATAGTATTGAATTAAAATGTCATTTGAAACATCTGTGTATTTGAGAAATATTGCATTTATTTAACTTCAGCTGTGATAAAGTTTGCAAACGCAGCGCAAGCGTCACCACGGGAAGCAGAAAGTGTCCGACGTCACGTCTCCATCTGCAGCTCCTCCACGCCGGCACTCAGCTACTCTCGCCGATCGCATACATCCAGCCGCAGCCGATGTCCAACACATCTAATGGGAAAACAAGATAAGAACACGAAACAGAACCAACACTCTAGACATTACATTCCCATAGGATTGTGAAATTTACTGAAATCAATCATTTTGTGACAGATGGTAAGGGTAAATGGCTAAATATTTAGTTTTTCCTCACTCAATGCTCTTGACCAATAATTTATTTAAAAAAAAATCAATTAACATACCATTAACTGTGACATTAGACTGTAGTAATATATACAGGCCCAAACCCCACTACCAAATATTGAATACTCTACTAAACAGCCTCTATTTGGCTTTGAATGATCCTTATAGTGAGATAACCTGAACATAAATCACAAATGATGTTTGTGTTCGAGGAGAAGATACTTATTCAGGCCGTCCTTAAAAATATTCTTGTTTGCCGTAACCCAACTGACCCTGTCAATTTAGGGCAGACTCAAAAAAAATATTTGTTTCTTTTAGTCCGACCGACTTGCCGGTTGTGAATTTGCTTTAAGACGGACCAATTTCTTTTTTTACTCTTCAAACAACTAATACAAAAGTAATAAAATAATATGAATTATATTTTTGTAAGTATTATAAATATATATATTGCCTAGGCCTACATACAAACGAAGGCTACGTTCGTTCTTTTATAGAAAAACCCGTGACGCCATCTATGTTTACACTATTGTGCGTTCGTTTCGGCTCATACTCATTCACTGTAACGTTAGACTATTAAAGCCCTGTCGGAGATTTCACCGCATTGTGTGACAGGAGTCAGGAGTACCATGGACACGTTACACACACCAGGCAAGTGCACTGCAGAGGCGAGGGCTTTGGGGGTTAGAGCCCGTGCCCTTTCTGAAAATTAATCAAAAGTGCCCCTCTCAACATTCATCATTACTATATTGTGGCCAATAAAACAGAATTTGAATTATAATTAATATAACAACTTGTACAAAACAAGTGGCGGAAAAGCCGTTTATCTTGTCTCTGTCGGTCTGAAATATCGTTGTCATAACGCATTGCTATGGGTAGCGTGTGTTTTGCTCCACTACGCGCACCGCGTGGTGGGAGCGGCGGCACTGGTTGTAACTTGAAAAATAATGCTTTATGTATGGTTCAGTCGATGGATGCACGTGCTGGCTCCTCAGTGATAGGCTACACTACAACAGCGATAATAAAAGAAAACCGTGGGCAAAACGATCTCTCTTTGTAAACTGTGTTCAATGCATGCGAGTGCTGCCGTATGACCAGTCATTGCGCCGTCATCACCCGGGTATATTCGCCAGAAGACGCGAATGAGAACTCTCTGCAGTGAGAAGATCTGTCTCTGCGCTCGTCCAAAAGATCGCGCATGTCTCACAGCGCGCAAATATTGAGTTCTCTTTCAAGTCTTGCGCTTGAACAGACAAACTCACACAAAAAGTATGTCAACATGTCGATCTTGATGAGTATCCAAGCAGACATAGTCTGAATATGCCTTAAGTGAACTGCATACAGTCGAGAAAGACGAGCATATCCCTGTATTAGGTCTTTAAGGGCCAGTAGCCTTTACTGCTGTCTGTTTAATGCCAAACAAAAGATAAGGACATCACTCACTGCTCTTGATTGAATAGCTTTAAGTTTAATAAGGATTAATTTTTAATTTAAACAGCTAAATGTGCAGTTATTTTACAAGTGATTAATTTATTCAATTTCTCTACCTAAAAACTAATGTTAGACCTACCTGACAAATCTGAAAAGCATTGTTATTGTATTAGTATTTATTTGAGCTGCTGCTTGTTTGCAAGTTTTTTGTTCTTATTTTCTTTATTTTTATTTGACAGTAGTTCTTTCTGTGCCTGAGCATGGCAAATTATTTAGTGAACGCCTGTGGTTCGACGGCAGGAAAAACAATCATGATTTTTAACCCTTTTTCATCATTAACGTTAATCAAAGCTATTATTCTAAATGTAGGCTGTCAAGAAGGAGGAAAGAGGAGCAGTGTCTCTTCAAAAAAAAACTGAGAGACAATACATAATATTACAAAAATAAAATAACGTCTGAAAAAAATGGTCTGCCATTCTGTGATGTTTGTTTACTGTAATATTTATCAGTAAAGAGTAGGATATAGCTACTTAATTAATTGTATTCATAAAAACTACTTTTTGCTTTTTGATATTCAAATACGCTAGTCTATATCACCAGATGCGCTGGTCTGGCAACAAGTGCAAGCCACTTCAGAGACAGATAGTTGCGTGTTCTGAGTTAACACAATCGAGCGTAAAAATACGGAACCTATGACGGGAAAATACTAAAACGGGAGACAGTGGGAAAAGAGCTAAAATACGTGAGAAACCCGGAAAAAATGGGAGGGTTGAAAGCTATGAGTCAATGACAGCTAGCTGGTGGATGGAACCTTTTCTTAATGAATGCACCTGAAATTTATGCAATACAAATGTTTTTGACAAATATTTCAATTTGTTTGTGGTCTATATAGCCTGCAATTAGCCTATGCGCCCGAAGGCACGGCTTGAAGACCCAGTCAGTGACGTCACAATATATCACAATATGCTAATTTGTTTAAATTCATACCTAAGTAATCACCATCACAAAAAATAAACTTTTTTTTTTTACATTAAAATTTGAAGAAAAAAAAATACCTACCGACCTTTTTTTTTTTTTTTTTTACTGTTACTGCAAACCAAAATATTTTTAAGGATGGCCTCAACAAGAAGCAGTTATTTTTGAGATATTCATAAACTGAGGGCACAATCATCCTCTCAGCTTTCAATAAGGAAAGACAGAGAAGGAGGTCTAAATAAACCACACCCACATGAAAGCTTCACAATATACAACTACAATCATACATTTACTGTTTGCCTTCAGTTCATAAAGCCAGTTAGCAAACCTTCTCAACATGGAGAGATGCTTTCTACTGATGCTTATATCCACACCAGGTATAAAACCGTTAAACTAAACAGACGCAAATATAATGTACATTCAAATGTTTTGACTATATATATATATATATATATATATATATATATATATATATATATATATATATATATATATATATATATTGTTTTAAATATAATTTTATATTACAATAATGAAACCACATTTTGTTGAAGAAACTATTTTGGTGTTGTATTTTTAATTTATAAATGTTAAACAGAAGTCACCTGACCCGTGGTGAAATCTGTCCATTTCTCTTGCAGGGTTTTTGTCCGATAGCATTGAACCAAAAGACAAGGAAACTAATATTAACAGAAATGAAGAAGAGCGTGTGACGCTGAGCTGCTCATATGAAGCTAACAGCGAGTACATCTATCTCTACTGGTACAGACAGTATCCTAATAGAGAACCTCAGTATTTACTGTATAAAGGAGCTCGATCACGGAGCAGTTATGAGGATATACCAGATGGGTTTGGGTCGACTACAACCCGATCCTCCACTGAACTCATTATTATCAGTGTAACTCTGGCAGATTCAGCTCTCTATTATTGTGCTCTGAGAGTTGAAGCCCAGTGATACAAAGTGCCAGAGACGCTTTACAAAAACTCACATGCAGTTTTTGCCTTAAAAAAGATTATTCAAATAAGAATTAAACCACAGCTTTATCTTGTGTAAACCACAACACAATACTGTAACACCTGTTGGAGGAAAAAACTGCACTTAGACTAATGTACAAATATATGTTGTTTTTTCATACATATAGGCCTACTTATTACATAAGAATATTTCGATCAGTGTTTTCAGATTTTGCAGTGTATTGAGAAGAGGTACGCGCAATGGTATTTATGGCGCTTAGATAATTACGCGTGCAAAAAAATAAATAAATAATAATAATAAAAAATAAAATAAAAATTATTTTAAAAAAGTAGGTTAACAGTTACAAAAGATATCAGTTTTATATAGCTAATAAATGTTCAAAACTATGTGTAGAGTTGTATTATCTTAATATTTGTTCTGACATGTTCTTATTACCATAGGGGGATCAATTCATTTGTATTGTTTATATAGTATCTAATTATATAATTGAGTGATTTTAGATATAATGATTGAAATAATTGAAATGCCTGGATACTGTCTACTTATCTATATAATAGAGGAGTGGGGTGAATTGTTTTATAAATGTGTCCAATCGGTTTTTTGCTATTGCTGTTTGTCTTTCATTGGTTATGTGATCTCTTAATAAAGCCCCTTTCACACTGCGATTCCGGCAAACACACGGATAATGCGACGCGGCATTTGTTCCCGGGCCGCTAGATTTGGTCCATTCACACTGCCAGCGAAATACCGTAATATGTGCGCTTTCACACACAACCCGTAACGGTCCCGGGTCGAGTCGACACGTGACATCCGGATGTGACGTATAACGGCGAGCGATCTCCGCTTCAGCGCGGATAGTAAGGAGCTCCGTGGTCTCGACTTGTGTCCAGTTTGCGCTCATTTCTGCATGTTTAATTTTAGTTTCTTTTGTATCCGAACACTCTCTGCGTTTAAAACACCGACGAGCTCTTCTGGCACTGCAGGGTTGTGTTATTGAAGAAACAAGCTCTAGGAGTCGCACGATAACTACGCACACGCTGCGGCATTAGTTTCGGCTTTTGTTCACACAGCGCTCGTCCCGGGTCGAATACCGCAATATTACTAGGTCCCCGACCCGGGTCGAATTCGGTAATCAATCCCGGGACGTGGTTGCTTTCACACGGAAGGCGACCCAGCAATGCTCCGGGAATATTGCGGGTCCGACGTGCAGTGTGAAAGGGGCTTAAGTGAGACCAGTGTGTGGTAGAGATGTTAGTTTTGTCTTTCCAGTGTAAGATAATTGTTTTTTTTGGCAATGGCTAGAGACAAGAGTAGTGGGGCAGTGTGTTCTATTGTATACGGTATTATTGATGTATCACCTAACAGGCATAGTGATGGGGAGACTGGGATGTTACTGTTAAAAAGTATTGAAATAGTTTTGATAACTTCCTTCCAGAACAGGGTGACAGATGGACACAACCATATCGCATGGAGATATGTGTCTGGTGTGTTTAGAGGACTGTGTACTCATTTGTCTGTTTCGGTTAAACCCATTTTAAACAATTTTTGTTGTTCTATGTAATACTCTATTTTGGATAAATTGAATGTTTTTATTTATACTGAAGCTGAATACATTAGTACAGATTGTGATCCAGAAACTGATGTCTGTATGTATATTGAGATCCTTTTCCCATTTTTTGACAGGTGCATAGCATGTATCATCTGCTGAATTTAATGAATCATATATTTTCCGTATTAGTTTCGATGATTGGGTAATCGTCTCCATTTTGTCTAATACTGGTGCCTGTTGTATTTGTAAATGACCGATTTAGTAGTGATTGCCCTCATTATTTGTAAATAAAAGTAATGGTGATTTTTATCTAGATTGTATTTTTTTTTGATTCCTCTTCAAACTGTAGGAATGTATTGTCCTTATATACATGATGTAAATACATAATGCCCTTCTCCATCCATTTTTTAGTGACAAGTGGGAGTTTGTTAATGGTGAAGTCTGGGTTATTCCAGATTGGCAAGCGGTTATGTAGCGAAAAAGATTGACCAGTTATTTTATTAATATTCCACCACACCATTAGTGTAGTCTGGGTTGTGGTGTTATGAAATAGTTTATGTTTTTTAATAGTATTACTAAAACGTGGTAAATCGGATATTGGTATATCTTGGCATGCTGTTTGTTGTAATCGTATCCATGGATTGTGATAGTGGTCATTATTTAGCCATTCAGTTAGGTATTGTAGCTGTGCTGAAAGATAGTAGTATTGAAAGTTCGGTGCAGACAGTGCTCATTGTTCTTTAGTTTTTAGTAGTGTTCGTAATGCAATTCTAGGTTTTTGTTTTTTCCAATAGAAATTGTTTATTATGCTGTCCAATGTATTAAACCATTTTTTGGGGGGTTGCATCGGAAGCATGGTAAAGAGATAATTTATTTTCGGTGGTACTGACATTTTATTGCGGCTATTCTTCCTATAGGTGGGATCGGTAGGTTCATCCATCTCTTTCGATCATTCTCAGTTGTTTTTAATGCCGGGGTAAAATTTAGATCAAACAGATCTAATATATTTGGAGAGAAATGTATTCCTAAATATGTAATGTTACCTACCCTGAACTGATTGTTTTCTTTAAAAATAGTGGTGGTTCCGAAGTCGATATAATGGGAGTATTACTGATTTATTCCAACTTATGGAGTAATCGGATATGTTTGAATAGTTGTTGATAAGTTTAATAATTTCTGACAAAGACTTTTCTGGATTCTGTAAGTATAGTATAATGTCATCTGCATATACTGACATTTTATGTTCAGTACTGTTTGATTTATAACCTTTAATATTGTTATTTTGTCTAATAAATAGTGCAAAAAGTAGCGGAGATGATGGGCATCCCTGCCTAGTACCTCTCTGCAGTTTAAATGGTGTTGATGTGATATCATTGGTGATAACTGATGCTGTTGGTGTACTGTATAACAACTTGATCCAGTGTATTAAATAATTACCAAAACCATATTTGTATAGTGTAGTGTAGAGAAATGTCCAATTTACCTTGTCAAATGCCTTTTCAGCATCAAGGGAGACGATAATCGTTTGTGTTTTTAGTTTAGTGGAATTATTAATTATATCGAATAGCCGATATGTTGTTGGATGAATAACGTCCTCTTATAAAGGCTGTTTGTTCTAGATGGATAAGAGTTGGCAAGAATGATTCTAGACGAGTTGCTAATGCTTTACTAATTATTTTCATATCTGTGTTAATAAGTGATATTGACGGTAACTGGAGCATAGAGTTGGATCTTTATTTGGTTTAAGAAAAACGGATATTAGTGCCGTATTCATATGTTGTGGTATTGTGGATTAGAGATTGATTTCTGTAGTCTCTCTTTGGAATAATGGTGAAATTATTGGCCAAAAATGTTGATAAAATTCAGATGGGTAACCATCTGGACCTGGTGCTTTACTGTATTGGACAATAGATCAAGAGAAAATCCTATTAATGGACCGTTATTGATCTCAGTTTTTATGTGGCAAGACAGAAGGCGGTCTAAATATCAGAAACCCAAACCACTCCCACATTTACAGACAATATATCTGCACTAATGACTCTCATTACATTCCTTCATTTAAAATCATAAAGCATATACTGCCAGGACTATTCAGTAAATGTCCCACCATGGAGAGATGTATTCTACTGCTTCTCATAACAGCAGCAGGTAAAGGGCGCTTCATATATCAGCACCAGAATATGTGGAGGATTCAAAGTGTTAATGCACTTTATTTAATCGATAATGCTGATATTAGTGTTAATTTTAATAACTGTAATTCTCTTGCAGGGATATTTGGTGAGGAGGTCGGGCAGCGCGGATGAGGAAAGACCGCAAGTGGCTGCCCAAGGCGGTGATGCTGGAGCGAGTGAAGACCGGTGGGACGGAGAGCCTGCTGCCGTGCCCCTGGGTCAAGGTGGGGTGGCGGCCATCCTGGAGGGAGTGGAGGAGTTGCTGGAGCTTTTTTGGGAGGAGCAGAGAGTGCGGAGCTCACTTCCAATTGCCCTCGGCAGGATTAGCCACCGCCGGCCGCCAGGGGGCGGAGGAGGATCAAGCCGTCCACCGGGCGTCCAGCACCATCGGCACCGCGAGGAAGAACCTCTCGGCTGGTTGAGGGCCGAACGGCAGTGTGTCGGGGAACTGGACCAGAATTGTTTTATTCTTTTTCCTCTCTCCTCTCTCGTTCTGTCGCTCCTCGTGCTCCCGGCTCCATTTCTCTCGCCTCTCTGCCCTTGCCCCAGGTGCCGTGACCGCTGTGATCCCCCCCCCCTCTCGGGCCCGCGAGGGGCGATGGGGGTTTGTGGCAAGCAGCAAGGCGAATGACTGTGAGAGCGGGCCAGTGGCGAGTGATAATGAACGCCAGTTGAGCGCCACACCGGTCTCATCTCACGGCAGAGTGACGGGAGTATAAAAGGAGGAGCGAAGACAGTGGAAGACAAGAGAGGACCAGGCCTGTGGCCTATTACACAAAACTAGGATAAGGGATTAAGTGGGGATATCTTGGTGATCTTGTCATCTGTATTCAAAATTGAGTACACCGTGTTTTGTTTACATTTTGTTATGTGTGTACAGGCGGTTATCCGTGAGGGGCTACCCGTGTTTTGGTGTGTGTGTGTGGGCAGTCGTCCGTGAGGTGCTGCACACATTTTTCAGCTTTCGTTTTGTTTATTTTTATTTGATTAAAAGTTGTTAACCGGATTTGGTTAATTTCTCCATTCCTCAAGTGGTTTGTGTTTAACAATGGCTGTCATTTATAAAAGAATGATGTCGGGAGGCGGAGCTTAACACAGGCCTGAGAAACACAGACTCGTTCAGTTCATCACAGATACTGAGGGAAGCAGGAACCCGCTCATCATGCTCTCTTGTGTTCTTATATTGCTGACTTTAGCTCAAGGTAAAATCTTACATGTGTCATGGCATCCCAATATCTGGTTTTAAACATGCTGAGATAGGTTTGTGTTGCAGGTATCAGAGCTAAAGATGCCATCACTCCAAACAGAGATGCAGCATTTGCCACTGAGACAGAGAACGTGACTCTCTCTTGTAACTACACTGGGTCTGTTGATAGTCTTCACTGGTATCGCCAATATGCAGGATCATCTCCACAGTTCCTCATTCTGGATTATTCAGGATACGTTACTCCAGCTGATCCTCCAGTTTCTGGAATATCCATCAGTCACAGAAAAGAGCAAAGCCGTGTGGATCTGATCATCTCCTCTGCATCTGTGTCAGACTCTGCTCTGTATTACTGCGCTCTGAGGCCCACAGTCACAGGAAACACACACACACCATACAATAACCTGAGGAAACACAACACACACCATACAATAACCTGAGGAAACACACACACACCATACAATAACCTGAGGAAACACACACACACCATACAATAACCTGAGGAAACACAACACACACCATACAATAACCTGAGGAAACACACACACACACACACCATACAATAACCTGAGGAAACACAACACACACCATACAATAACCTGAGAAAACACAATACACACCATACAATAACATGGGGAAACACACACACACTATACAATAACCTGAAGAAACACAACACACACCATACAATAACCTGAAGAAACACAACACACACCATACAATAACCTGAGGAAACACACACACACCATACAATAACCTGAGGAAACACACCCACACACACCATACAATAACCTGAGGAAACACAACACACACCATACAATAACCTGAGGAAACACACACCATACAATAACCTGAGGAAACACAACACATACACACACCATACAATAACCTGAGGAAACACAACACACACACACCATACAATAACCTGAGGAAACACAACACACACACACCATACAATAACCTGAGGAAACACACACATACACACACCATACAATAACCTGAGGAAACACAACACACACACCATACAATAACCTGAGGAAACACACACATACACACACACCATACAATAACCTGAGGAAACACAACACACACCATATAATAACCTGAGGAAACACACACACACACACCATACAATAACCTGAGAAACACACACATACACACACCATACAATAACCTGAGAAACACACACACACACACACCATACAATAACCTGAGAAACACACACATACACACACCATACAATAACCTGAGGAAACACAACACACACCATATAATAACCTGAGGAAACCATTTTTATGTGTAACTATTTTACAAATTATACAAATGTATAAACATGAAGACATATATTTAGAATATATAAATTGTGCTTTTGAATTACTATTGAATTATTAATTTACTCTGAGCTTTGTATTTAAAAACACAGATGGACACTGCTGATTAAAAAGCATTGGTGATGTTCATTCATTTTAAAATGAAATTAGACAAAATGACAAACATTTCTAGAGATAAATCACACTTTATTCCGCAGCATCTATCATGCTTTTCCTTTACAGTCTTCTTTATATGAATATTTCCCCATGAATAGCAATAAAATTTAAACAAATCGGTCACACATCCCTGATGTTTATTAAAAAATTAAGAACATTAAACATTAACATTAAAGAAATCAATTGTGGTAACAATGGAATGTGTTGCAAAATAATGTTAGCTATTACAGTAATACAGCCTTTCTGTTATTCAACTACACTTGTTATATATTCATTACTCAGCCAGTAGATCGGGCACCAGATCCTCCATCAGTTTGGTAACACATGTAGGCCTAAATGTTTGTCATCTGCCACTAGGGGGTGACGTTACAGCAATAACGACAGATTAAACTGAACTGAGAGAACGACTGTTTACTTTCCAAATGCTAATGGTATTTTCCCTACACACACAAACCCAAACCACTCCCTCATTTACAGACAATATATCTGCACTAATGACTCTCATTACATTCGTTCATTTAAAATCATAAAGCATATACTGCCAGGACTATTCAGTAAATGTCCACCATGGAGAGATGTATTCTACTGCTTCTCATAACAGCAGCAGGTAAAGGGCGCTTCATATATCAGCACCAGAATATGGAGGATTAGAAGTGTTAATGCACTTTATTTAATCGATAATGCTGATATTAGTGTTCATTTTAATAAATGTAATTAAATTTCTCTTGCAGGTATATTTGCTGACAGCATTGAACCAAAAGGAGATACTAATATAATCAGAACAGAAGGAGAGCGTGTGACCCTGAGCTGCTCATATGAAGCTAACAGTGATTATATTCGACTTTACTGGTACAGACAGTATCCAAACACAGAACCGCAGTATTTACTGTATAAAGGAGCTCGATCGGTGAGTTATGAGAATATTCCAGACCGTCAACGGTTTGGGTCGACTACAACCCGATCCTCCACTGAACTCAATATTATCAGTGTAGCTCTGGCAGATTCAGCTCTCTATTATTGTGCTCTGAGAGTTGGAGCCCAGTGACACAAAGAGCCTGAGACGCTTTACAAAAACTCACATTAATTTTTCACTTTGATCTCAAGCCACATCAAACCCACAATCTATAATTCACATAATATCCTTACACCAGTGGAAACACCTGTGTGTGGTTACAGATGGAAATTTAGTTCAAGTAATAAAGGCAAATTTGAGAAAATTAAAACTAAATCAATATAAAAGAGAATACATATTATACACAATCTACCAGAACCTTCCTGAATTACTTTTGTTCATCACAATCCGCTCCACAATCGGCCAGATTAACCGCATGACAACGAGCCGCTGTATATCATGTTTATTCTAAAACCTTCAGTTCCACTAATGCTCACAAATCTGTTTATTATAACAGTTGTAAACTCCACCTGTTTGGCCCAATGTAGGAATCCAACAGCTGGTCGAAGGAATACTGCGTGTTCGTCTTTTCGGGCGCTTCTATAAAGGACACTGCAATTTATTAAAGTGTGAAGATCCAATTTTAAATCTGACTCCATTTTGAATTTAATCTGACTCTAATTGTATGTAGTTTCATTGAGTTTGTTACGCTTATAAATTACGTCTGATCGTATGATTAGTTGTGATTTAATTTAGTTCTTTGATCTCCCTGAGTATCTCTACTTCTCACTATCTTCGTTCATCAAGGGACCCGATATCTCATAGAGATATGTTTCACGAATTACATTCTCATATACACAGACGGGCCGGTTCTGATATTAGTCAGAGGATTGCAGAGTGAATATTTTACCTTTAAGTGGTTGCGCCTGCTTACTCATCTTAAAGCGTAATGGGAATAATAATAATCACAGGAACTGCAATTTGCTAATACAGTGATAGTCAGAAATCAGATTATCCCTAATGCTGTGCGCCATGCTCCAGTCATTGAGTCCTACGGTGTGATCTATCCTGACACGACGCCTGCGGTAATACCAGACTCCGATTCATCATACTAAAAGAAGCGGCCTTAGAATAATACAAGATTAATCAAAGTTAATGTTTAAAAGACAATGATACACAACTGATCAGCATACAATATTACTCAAGTATAAAATAGCATAAACATAGTTTCAAAGAGTCATCATTTTACCTGGCTTATAGAGACACACGGGAACAGTGTGGGAAGTTCTGATTACAGATGCTTCCCTGAGTGGTTTGCTCCTTCGCCTTAAATACTCAACCAGATCAAAGAACAATAAACATTTAGCACACAAACATTTATGCAGATCTTGGTTCTTTTCTCAGACCCAAATGGTCCCACCTATCCTTGAGGCCGGACAGCAAATGTTTATCAAAAGATCTTTATGAGCATCTCCCCACACCAGAGGAACAAACCCGGTTGTCCTTCTTTTACGACCTGTTTTACTAGAGCTGGAATGTCACCAGTTCCCCTGATGTGAGGATGAAACCTGTTTACCAATCACACCAAATGTATTTATATTGACCATACAGAAACAGCTTGTGGCAGTATCTGTGAGATTTGCATGTTTGTGTGACCCAGAGGGCGAGAGGGTCATATCTCGGCAGGGGTGAGGAAATAGGATTGGGCCAGGTGCAGTCTTGTTTTCTCTTGTATTCAGAGAGTGAAGTTTTATTGTCTTTATTGTAGCTTTAATCCCTTGAGTTTGTTCTCAGGTGAAATCCATTCTTACACAGTAAAAGCTCTTTTCATGTAAGTGGTGATGTTATACTGTGTCATGCTATAGGTAGATGTATATCAGCTGCACGTGAGCATCAGAACTGGACCACAGAGCAATGGAAGAAGGTGGCCTGGTCTGAGGAATCACGTGTTCTTTTACATCACGTGGATGGCCGGGTGTGTGTGTGTGGCTTAAGCCGGGCATACACTGTGCGATTTTCGTCCGATTTCGAGCCGAATTCTGACTCGTGCGACTCTTTTTTGGGTCGGGCCGATTTTCAGGTTTATCGTGCGTCGTTTGTCGCAAGGTGTTCGTGCAGTGTACAGGGGGAAATGAGGGGCGACAACCCTCTCACGATCGGGAATCGGATGGTCGGATGAATTTCTGGCATGTCAGAAATTCTGCTCGCCCCTCGTGAGGTTATCGCACAGCTGAAGCAAAGCCACGAACTGATTACCCTATTTCCCCTCACTGCGCCTGCGCGAAAGCAGAAGTTCAACCATTTCATTTTTAGAAGCGAAAAGAGCGAGATCTTTAATTATGTAGGCAGCTATCAAATAGCAGAAATTAAGTAAACTGTTGTGCCTCCAGTTTGTTTTGTATTTATCCAGTGCATCTTATTCATTTAGCTAGTTGATCATTAATTTAGCCTACTTGTTTTACTTTCACATTTTATTTTTATTTTTTTAATATTAATTAATATTTAGCCTAGGCCTACTTAATCTTATTATGACGGAAAGTGGGAACCGTTGTCCATCTTGACACAATGTTATGTTGCAATGTGTTCTTTTTCTTCATGAACGCGAGTCAGTGGATATCACGCAATGCGCAGTTTAAACGCAGTCTCAAACCCAGTCCATTATTCACTACAGAAAGTGAAAGCAAAATCTGACAAGCTTTCGGTACATATTCTCAGACAACGAGAGATAAATGTAATTCAACACACTGATAACGTAGCTTATTGCCTTATTTTCTTTCTTTTTTATTTTCTTAATATTTCTATTTTGGTCCATATTGTGAGAAAAAATAGAAGAGAAGTAGGCCCATTTTGTGTTAAACAAGTTCACGAGTTTGTGTGCCCATATAATCTTGGTGAACGTGGTAAAACAGATTTGGCTTGCTGTCTGCTATAGAGGGGCTCGGAGAGGATGTTCTACCCGAGCTCCGATTGCCCCCCTATAACAGGCAAATTGAATGGATAAAATAAAATGAGTCATTTATATAGCGCTTTCATATGTACTACTGTAAACCCCAAGCGCTTTTCACTTGTATCAGGGATCTCTCCTCAACCACCACCAGTGTGGTGTACGCAGTTATAAAAGGAGGAGTAGGGGAGGAGGAGGGATGCTGCAGGAACTAGAAAGGGGAAGAGGTAAGTTGCTGGTTTTATACCTTGGTATTAATTGAAAGATTAGATGGGCGTACTTCCTCCCGAAATTACGTTTATTAACTTCACTTCACGAGTTTGTGTGCCCATATAATCTTGGTGAACGTGGTAAAACAGATTTGGCTTGCTGTCTGCTATAGAGGGGCTCGGAGAGGATGTTCTACCCGAGCTCCGATTGCCCCCCAAAAAACATAATGCAGAAATAGACAGCAAGCGAGAATCATGGCAATTTGAACCGCTCATGATTACGGGAGGAGTCTGCATAATTATTCCGAAACCCCCCAAGATTGTTAAATGGATTGAATTGGAGATGGCACTGCGACATCATTGAGGTAGGTAACTGCCGTGGCAGTTTATGAAACAGGTGAGGTGTTGTAGCAGCAGTCTGGCATTGAACGGGCACTGCCGCAGTATTCTCAAACTGGCGGGGCACTGCAGTAGCATCAAGCAAACAATGCAACAGCAATCTCAAATTGGCGGGGCACTGCAGCGGCAGTCTAGAAAATGGCGGGGCACTGCAGCGGCAGTCTCGAAAATGGCGGGGCACTGCAGCGGCAGTCTCGAAAATGGCGGGGCACTGCAGCGGCAGTCTCGAAAATGGCGGAGCACTGCAGCGGCAGTCTCGAAAATGGCGGGGCACTGCAGCGGCAGTCTCAAAATGGCGGGGTACTGCAGCGGCAGTCTGAAAATGGCGGGGCACTGCAGCGGCAGTCTCGAGATGGCGGGGCACTGCAGCGGCAGTCTCAAAATGGCGGAATACTGCAGAAGCATCGAGCAAACATTGTAACAGTAGTCTCAAACTGGCGGGGCACTGCAGCGGCAGTCTCAAAATGGCGGGGCACTGCAGCGGCAGTCTCAAAATGGTGGGGCACTGCAGCGGCAGTCTCGAAAATGGCGGGGCACTGCAGCGGCAGTCTCAAAAAAGCAGGGCACTACTGCAGGAGTGGTCATGCATTGGCAGGGCACTGTAAAGGTAGTCTTAAATTGGTGAAGCCTTGCAGCAGCGGTCTCAAGTTTGTGGTGGTACTGCAGCGGCAGTCTCGAAATGACAGGGTACTGCAGCAGCAGTATCGAGCAAAGTACTGCAGCAGCGGTCTCAAATTGGTGGGGACCAGCAGCAGCAGTCTCAAAATTGGCAGGGCATTGCAGCAGCAGTCTTGAATATGCCGGGTATTGCAGGGATGGTTTCAATTTTGGCAGGGCACTGCAGAGGTAGTATCAGAGTCCTGCGGTAGCTTTGTCGACTATAGCAGTATTTACTAAACAAGGTTTGCGGGCGCGAGTTGGATTGAGTTTCAAAGGCAGCTATTTTACAGGGAAGCGAGCTTTAGATGGGCTTGTTTGATGAGGCAGAGGTCAGATCGAATGTAAGACTGAAAAGCATCTGAGGACCATCGGCCCAGTAGTTTGATTTGATGATCTGGCAGACCTTTTTGAGCTGCGGTAGTAGCTGCTCCAATACGAAAGGAGTGTGATGAATACAAATGAGCTTGGATACCAGAGTTGGTGAGGATGTATTTGAGTTTTTTGTGGAACCAATGCCTGGTGATCGGCAAGTTATTCTCGTCAATGAAAAGTGGGTCGAGCTGAGAGGAGATCTGGGCCTCCCTGTGCGCAAGAAAGAAGGAGAGGGATTGATATGGCTGGATGGGTGTCGGGAGATTGAAGATATGGATAAAATGGCCGTTTTTAAATTGATCAGTTTTGCTGCGTTTGATCAGGAAACGGATGGTGTCCTTGTCTAAAACTTGGAGGTCGGAGAAGGTTGGATGGATGGTTGGGTTGAATTTTGAATTGGTTGTGAACTCAGAAACTCTAAGGAATCCAAAAAAGGCCAGGGGAAACATGGCATCCAGCGTTCTAGCTGTATCGGGAGGCATGTGACCAGAACGGAGGAAGGTGAGGCATTTGGCTAAAAGATCACTGGTTAGAGGTTGTCTGGAATCCGGATGAGTGGGATTCGTTTTTTGAATTCCTTTGATTAGAAGTGAGATCTGGGGGTTTGTGATGGCAGGACATGGATGGCCGTAGATTAGCTTGAAGAAAAACTGAATGCCACTAAGGTAGACTTTGATTGTACTGGGTTGAATGGACTTGATCTTGTGGAGATATGAGATAAAAGAAGAAATTGATAGGAGGGAAAAATTGGGGAAAAA
This sequence comes from Pseudorasbora parva, assembly GCF_024679245.1. Lineage (NCBI taxonomy): Eukaryota > Metazoa > Chordata > Actinopteri > Cypriniformes > Gobionidae > Pseudorasbora > Pseudorasbora parva. Next base: position 406,192 of record NC_090180.1, read on the forward strand.
CTGGTTGTAGAAGGAATGGAATTGTTTGAAAGCTTTCCACGCAGTCCAGTAAGATTGCAGTGTTCTGGGTGAGATGGCATGAAATATTAAATCCAGAGAAGAGGTGTGGAGGTCTCTGAGTGGGTGAGTTACTGGAATGTCAAGTCTGAATAAGGAGGAACTGGGGTTGGGTTTGGGTCCGCCTCCGGGGCTAATGCTCTGAATTTCTAAAAAAGAAGGCGAGAGAGTGCGTCAGCTATTTGGTTTTGGTGTCCTGGAATGTGAACAGCTTTGAAAGTGAATTGGTTACAGGCAGATAACCAGGTAAGGCGTCTCAAGAGGGGCATGATTTTGGGGGACTTTGAAAGACCTTTGTTGATGCAATGTACGGTGGCGAGGTTATCGCAGTGCATTACTATGTTTTTTGAAGACCACTCGTGACCCCACAAATGTGCTGCTATGATGATGGGATAAAGCTCAAAAAGAGCTGAGGATGCAGTTTGTTGATTTGACATGGAGAGTTCGGGGGGCCAGGTTGATGCGAACCAGTGGGTCTTGTAAAAACCTCCGAAGCCTACTGAGGGAGCGGCTTCTGTAAACAGCGGAAGATCGCATGGTTGAGATAGAAAGTCATCGTAAAAGAAGGTCAGACCGTTCCATTGTTTAAGAAACATGATCCATAGCTTCAGGTCGGTAAGGCAAGATGGGGTTAGGGAAATGGTGTTGTCTAATTCCTGAATGGACGATGCAAGAGACAGCAGATGGGAGATAAAAGGGCGGCCTTGAGGCACTATACGCATGGCATAGTTTAGGTGACCTAGCAGGGATAGCAGATCTCGTTTGCTGCACTGAGGTGCCTCGAGCAGGTTGGAAGAGATAGCGATTATCCTGTCGATTTTATCTTTTGGAAGGGAAGCTTGGAATTTGACGGAGTCAAGGTTAATGCCGAGGAACTCTAGAGATGTGGTAGGGCCCTGTGTCTTCTCTGGAGAGAGTGGAACTCCCAATGTGGAAAAAACATTCTGAATGGTAGAAAGGTGAGCTGCTGGAGGGAAAAAACTGGGGGAGACAGTGAGAAAGTCATCCAGGATATGCACTAGGTAAGGGACCGCGTGGTTGTTTTGCAGGATCCAGCAAAGCGCTTCTGACAGCATGTCAAAAATTTTGGGACTACTCTTGCAGCCAAAAGTTAAGCGTACTGCGAAAAAGAATTTCCCTCTCCAACGAATGCCAAAAAGATGCCAAAAGTCTGGATGAATGGGCATGACTTTAAATGCGGATGTGATATCAACTTTGGCTAACCAGGCTCCGTAACCAGCATTTTTGATTAGGTGAATGGCTTGGTCTATGTTGTGGTAGCACAAGGAAAATTCTTCTAGTGGGATGAGGCTGTTTATGCTTGGCTGAGTATTGTTGTGGGGGGCCGAAAGTTTTTTTCCCTGAGAACTTCCTTGTAGCAATACCGATGGGACTTATCCGAAAAAGTTTGAAAGGAGGGGAATCAAAGGGGCCGATCATAAACCCTGACTCTAGCTCTTTGGCTATTAAGGTGTCAACTGCTTCAGGTTCAGCGTTTGCCGATTGAAGGTTTTTGCAAATGAGACTACTGGTAGGGAGGCTTTCCAGACCCGGATTAAAGCCTTCCTCTAAACCTTTGAGTAGATATTGAGTGAAGTTTTTGTCTGGATGGTTAGCTAGTTCCTGAGCTAGAGAGGAGACAATGATGGGAGAAGACAGATACTTTCGAAATTCTTTATTAGAATTTGCTGAGGAGCGATAGACAGGGCATACAGAACGAGCATGAGCTCCACCACAGAAATTACACACATGTAAATACTTGCAGCGTTGTCTGGTACAACCAAACTGATTGAAATTATGACATACTTGTCTGCCTGAAGTGAACCTAAAATTGCGGCTCTTCGAATCGCCCCTGGACTGTGGTACGTAAGACGTGGAATTAACGATTTGAGAGGTGCCAGGATTAGTGCCCGTATTGCTTGGAGGGGTGGGATTAAAGAGGGGGCACGAGGGAGGCTCATGTGTGGCGGAGCTACACAGGACGCAGGACACATTACGGCAGCCCAGAAAAACTTTATTGTACAGCTCCAAGTCGAGAGCTCCCCAGTAAGGACACTGATTCCACTGGGTGACTCGAGCTGAACATTTGGCTGAAAAAAGCCTGTAGTATGTAAAGAAATGGGTACCGCCAAAAGTGTGTGACAATTCTGCGATGATCGCTAAAAAATCATTCAACTCCTTACGTCTGGCGGGGAAGACAGAGCAAATTATTTCTGTATATCTACCAAACGCGATGCAAAACTCAGCCATGGTAAAGATGCGATTTGGTTTGGAATTTGGGGTTTTCAGATTGATAGTCAAAGGACCAAAGTCGAGGGTGCGATTGGGTTCACTTATAGAGACAGAGGGAAGGAGAGAAGAGAGGTCAAAGTCTGCACCTGCTAAAATCTGGGACCGTAGATGGGTGGAGACGGGGGGTGGATTCATAGCAAGGGCGTTGGGAGGAACTGGAAGAGTGGATGCAGTTGAGAGAGTATATGTTGGGAGTCGAGGAACTGTTGAGGAAGCGGTAGCTGGAAGAAATAAAGTTGGATTATACATCGCTTGGGGGTGCGACCCCATGCTTTGATCGGCTCCAAAGACGGCAGAATAAGGAAGGGGGGGGGCATGACCGTTTGCGGAGGCAGCCTCACGCTAGGGTCTGCGCTGATTGCAGAGGAGAAATGAGAGAGGGGGGGGAAGGGAGGGGGGGGGGGCATGACCGTTCGCGGAGGCAGCCTCACGCTAGGGTCTGTGCTTACTACAGAGGAGAAATTAGAGAGAGGGGGGAAGGAAGGGGGGGCATGACCGTTTGCGGAGGCAGCCTCACGCTAGGGTCTGCGCAGACTGCAGAGGAGAAATCAGAGAGAGGGGGGAAGGAAGGGGGGGGGCATGACCGTTTGCGGAGGCAGCCTCACGCTAGGGTCTGCGCAGACTGCAGAGGAGAAATCAGAGAGAGGGGGGAAGGAAGGGGGGGGCATGACCGTTTGCGGAGGCAGCCTCACGCTAGGGTCTGCACAGATTGCAGAGGAGAAATCAGAGAGAGGGGGGAAGGGAGGGGGGGCATGACCGTTTGCGGAGGCAGCCTCACGCTAGGGCCTGCGCTGATAGAGGAAGGGAGTGGAATGGAAGAGGGGGGGTAGGGGGGAAGTTGTGGAGTTGGTACAGGTAGCCTCAAATTTGTATTTATTCCATGGCTAGATGGATTTAACTGAGGATGGAATACAGGAGGAGCAGAAGTATTGGAGGCATGGACAGCTGAAGCTCTGTGCAACTCACCTGTAGCAGGAGGGAAGGTAACGTTCACTGTTGGAGCTGCCATGAAACTACCGCTAGAGACCGCGGAACTAATGTTCGCGGCCGCGACAGACACCCGGCCACTTTCAGCGGCGGACAAGGAAGCTGTGGCAGCTGCGGCTGCTGGCTGAATCTGTCGCGGGTTGGAGGCGAACCGTATGGATCGTACGGTTGCTTGCGTTGATGTTTGCATGGAGCTGGCAGGACGCTGGGTGTTCTGGTGGGAGCGCATGAGCAGATCGTGAAGTTGCGCTTTTGAACTTTTCCAGGAGAAATGGATACCCGCGTTGGATAACGCTTGCCTGAGCGCGTTGACGGTCCATTTCTTAACCGGAGGGACTGAAGGGCTTGCTGCGGAAGATGATGGTAGAGATGATGATGATGATGACGATGAAGATGCTGGAGGACGAGGTGAATCATGACGAGGATCAGCCGAGCCCCGTGATGATCGAGATGGAGGGGGAGAAAGAGGTCTCCTTGAGCGAGGTTTTTGGTGCTGACTTGTGGAGCGGAGAGATCGGCGACCTGGACGATCAACAGGTGAAATGTGCCGTGAAGGAGGATCCAAGGTGTTTGGAGAAAAACGTGCAGGTGTCTCTGGCACGTTAGAAAGTTCGTCGTCGGAGGGAAACAATTCGATTTCCTGGAAGTCAGTCATCGTGCGGGTTTGGGCGAGCCCAAATGCTGCAGGAACTAGAAAGGGGAAGAGGTAAGTTGCTGGTTTTATACCTTGGTATTAATTGAAAGATTAGATGGGCGTACTTCCTCCCGAAATTACGTTTATTAACTTCACTTGTTTTTAGATAAATCTGCTCTTACTTTTCATTGAGACGGACATTATTATTGCAGTGTTCTGACATTATAATCATATAATTATAGACCTATAATTCCTTGTTTAATCGGGCTAAATGTTTTTAAATAGTGAGGAGTAATCTATCTATTATTTTATTATGCAGTGTGTCGATTATGCATTATTGTTGGGGGAGGGGGCAAATTAATGTAATATCAATTTAATAATAAAATTAGGCCTACTCTAATAATAATAATAATTTTATACATAAATTCTAAATCCTCTTGATATCAATAGCTGATGCATTTACCTCTCTATAATACACCATGGTCTATCGTCGCCACAGAGTTTTTTTTTTTTTGCACATTTTTCACCCGTACAGTGTGAGCAGTCAAGACGCGCTCGACGGTCGGACCGCACAGTGAGAGCATCAATCGTGAGCTTTGGCTTTACATCGCATGCGATCTACTCGTACAGTGTGAGTAGGTAACCTTGCTGAAAACGCATAGAAATCGCACAGTGTATGCCCAGCTTTACCTGGGGAACACATGGCCCCAGGATGCACTATGGGAAGAAGGCGAGCCGGCGGAGGCAGTGTGATGCTTTGGCCAATGTTCTGCTGGGAAACCTTGGGTCCTCCATCCATGTGGATGTTACTTTGACACGCTCCACCTACCTAAGCATTGCTGAGACCATGTTCAGCCTTTGATGGAAACGGTATTCTGGTGGCTGTGGCTCTTCCAGCAGGATAATGCTCCTGACACAAAGCACAAACGCTTCAGGAATGGTTTGAGGAGCACAACAACCAGATTGAGGCGTCGACTCGGCCTCCAGATTCCCCAGATCTCAATCCAATCGAGCATCTGTGGGATCAGCCAAACAAACAAGTCCGATCCATTGAGGCGCCACCTCGCACCTTACAGGACTTAAAGGATCTGCTGCTAACATCTTGGTGCCAGATACCACAGCACACCTTCTGGGTTCTAGTGGAGTCCCTCAAAGACGGGTCAGCAAAAAGGGGACACAATATTAGGTCATAATGTTGTGCCTGATTGGTGTATATGACTTTCTTTTCTGTAACAATCAAACTCATATAAATATTTACATTTTCTGGCTGGTTAGTATTTCTGTAACTTCATGCATCGACAAATTCAAATTATTGCATTAGAACATTTCAATGATCATTGATGTGATTGATCTAAACTATTCTCAGATGTGTCATGTTTTAAAGGAGTCATATAATGCCAGTTTTGTACAAGTTAATATGATTCTTTAGTGTCTAAAGGAACACTTTGTAATATACTTGAATTTAAAATTCGCATTAGTATTGTAAGAAAACCCTGGTCAAAAACAGCTCTGTTTTCAGCAAGCCATTTCAGTGCATACGCCTTTAAATGCTAATGAGCTGTGCTGACCCCGCCCCTCTGGACTGTGGGGCGCTTTTGCCTTGACAACAGTAGAGGAGAAAGAATGGCCGCCGGAGTCTCTGAGGATACATCTGTGCAACGGCATCAATCTGAACTGGAGTCGCGACAAGATGACAGCTCCAACGACACCCGACAATTAAGGCTAAACAGGATGTTTCTGAACGGTTGGTTAATGTAATGTTACTTTGGTCTGTCTTTATTAGTGTAGTGTTAGTGTTAGTGTAGTGAGATACGAATGCTAAGTGTTTACTGATGTATATGTTAGTTCATTGACAGATTGATGTTACACCTAATGCCAATGAAAACTTATTTTCTGTTAATGTCGGTTTGTCAGTGATGCATAAGTTTGTGCAAACATAAAAGCATTGACGTTGTTCGGGAGGAATATTCCCTTTGAAATCAAAACTCAGCCGCTGCGTCTTCAGCGGTTCAGATTTAGGAACATCAGAATGACGGCTGTGCTCATTATTACACCCAAGAACAGAACACCACAATCACTGAGACGCCATTCTGCTCCAGCGTATCAACAATGGCAGAATATGATGACATCTCGCTCAGATTCTGAAATGTTTTATCCTGGTTAGACTTGTGGATGCTGTTATTGAATGATTAAATGTTTGTCATCACCACTGGGGGTGCTGCGTACATTAGAGCATTTCAGAGACACGATAGCCAACTGTATCTGTGATGAACTCACATGTGTGAGGAACAACAGAAGATAAACCCTTTGCCTCATCTTTAATCTGGTGGAACTGTGCTTAACTGTCATGGAAATAAATAATGCCACAGTCCTAAAAATCCTCAGTCTAAAAAGGCTTCATGACGTCAATTCAAAAGATAATTACTTTGGTCAAATATAAAATAGACATTGATTCCTGTGACGTGTAAAGTGCAGTTCATTTACAAAACACAAACAAGGACTTGAACAGACTCGCCTAAACACAGAACTCACCAACAGTGAGGACTTAAAAACACAGAGACTAATGACTAATAAGACACACCTGTGAACAATCAAGAACAATGAACCAAAGATCACATGAGGACACAATGGAATCACATGACAAACCAGGAAACAAGACAATTGAAAACAAGAACATAAAACAGAACCAACACTCTAGACATTACATTCACAAAGGATTGAGAAATTTACTGAAATCGATCATTTTGTGACAGATTTTAAAGGTAAGGGTATATGCCTAAATATTTACCTTTTCCTCACTCAATGCACTTGACCAATAATTTATAAAGATATCAGTGAACGTAGCATAACAAACTGTGACAGTAGACTGTAATAATATACAGGCCCAAACCCCACTACCAAATATTGAATACTCTACTAAACAGCCTCTATTTGGCTTTGAATGATCCTTATAGTGAGATAACCTGAACATAAGTCACAAATGATGTTTGTGTTCGAGGAGAAGATACTTATTCAACAAGAAGCAGTTATTTTTGAGATATTCATAAACTGAGAGCACAATCATTCTCTCAGCTTTCAATAAGGAAAGACAGAGAAGGAGGTCTAAATAAACCACACCCACATGAAAGCTTCACAATATACAACTACAATCATACATTTACTGTTTGCCTTCAGTTCATAAAGCCAGTTAGCAAACCTTCTCAACATGGAGAGATGCTTTCTACTGATGCTTATATCCACACCAGGTATAAAACCGTTAAACTAAACAGACGCAAATATAATGTACATTCAAATGTTTTGACTAATATATATATATATTGTTTTAAATATAATTTTATATTACAATAATGAAACCACATTTTGTTGAAGAAACTATTTTGGTGTTGTATTTTTAATTTATAAATGTTAAACAGAAGTCACCTGACCCGTGGTGAAATCTGTCCATTTCTCTTGCAGGGTTTTTGTCCGATAGCATTGAACCAAAAGACAAGGAAACTAATATTAACAGAAATGAAGGAGAGCGTGTGACGCTGAGCTGCTCATATGAAGCTAACAGCGAGTACATCTATCTTTACTGGTACAGACAGTATCCTAATAGAGAACCTCAGTATTTACTGCGGAAAGGAGCTCGATCACGGATTGGTGATGATGATATTCCAGACCGTCAACGGTTTGATTCGACTATATCCCGATCCTCCACTGAACTCAATATTAACAGTGTAACTCTGGCAGATTCAGCTCTCTATTATTGTGCTCTGAGAGTTGGAGCCCAGTGAGACAAAGTGCCGGAGATGCTTTACAAAAACTCATATGCAGTTTTTGCCTTAAAAAAAGATTATTCAAATAAGAATTAAACCACAGCTGTATCTTGTGTAAACCACAACACAATACTGTAACACCTGTTGGAAGAAAAACTGAGCTTAGGAGGAAACTATAAAGGAAGATTGTTTCTGTAATGACACAATAACCCTTCTGTAGACTGGAAATTTATTATTTTAATATTATTTTATTATTTTAATATTATTTTATTCATAAATGGATGTATAATGTGTTTGTGAAGTTTAAATGCATGAGAGAGTTATGTATATACTGCATGAACATACATTGGAATCATATGGCAGACACAGGGGAGGAAGACATAATTTTGCCCATACAGGAATGCATACATTGTAACACGTGGCATTAGTGACGTATCATTGACTGATGGAACACATGTGTACGCATGAAGTATACATTCTATTTTAACCATAGGATGCAAGTTTTGCTACCTTGTAAGGAATTGTAAATCCTTTTGTCAGTGGTATATAATGCTCACTGTAAATGCACTGCCCCAGAGAAACAGAGAAACCGAAACAGGGAAACATGCAGCTGGCATGACGACAACAAGTTTCTCTCCTATGCCTGATACATATGACAATAAAAGAGCTTTTTGACATGGCAACTGGTATCCGGTCCTGTGATTTCATCATAACGGGGACAAAGCTGTAAATTACAGATCAACACCTTCCCACAACAGAACCTCTGAGAATAAGCTGTCCTTGTTAATATCCCAGTAAACCGTATAGTCCAAGCATAAATATAGACATATTACACTAGTAGTGCTCGGCCCCCTCGCCGTATCAGCGCTTGGGAAAGTTACACCCATATCAGAATTGATCAGACTAGATCAGGGATCTCAAAGTCCACACTGGTTTCACTTCGGCTGTATGATCAGCCCATGGATCAATCACATTCTGTTCCTGTCAATCACACAGTTTCAATCAATTATACTGCATGAGGGAGGGCCGAGCCAATACACAAACACAAATTATTCAAGCGCGGCACACACAACGAAACAACGACAAAAAAGGTTTCAGAACAATCCACTGGCCGCACTAACGCTAAACTTTGATGTCAAGTAGAGGACCACCGCAGGCCGTGAGTTTGAGACTCATGGTCTAGATCCTCAATTCTCAGGAATAGTGAAACCTCAAGGGGATCTGAACATCTCCTTGTGGCAAGCAGCGAGGCGAGGGACCATGAGAGTGAGTGATAATGAGTGCCAGCTGCGCACCACACCGGTTTCATCTCAAGGCCGAGTGACGGGAGTATAAAAGAAGGAGCGAAGACAGTGGAAGACGAGAGAGGACCAGGCCTGGAATTATGTTATGTTTGTTTACATTTTGTTATGTGTGTGTGGGCAGTCGTCCGTGAGGGGCTGCCCACGTTACTTTCGTTTTTTAAAATTTTTTTATTTGATTAAAAGTTGTTTAACGTTTGCCAGTTCCCGCCTCCTTCCTTGCCATCTACGAACTGTGTTACATTGGTGCCGAAAACCCAGGAGGAAGGAGGGACACACTGTCGAAGAGCCCTCGCTGCTGAGGGGGATCGCGGCGCTGAGGAGGTCGGGCAGCGCGGATGAGGAAAAAGTGGCTGACCGGGGCGGCGGTGCTGGAGCGAGTGAAGACCAGTGGGACGGAGAGCTTGCTTCCGTGCCCCTGGGTCAAGGTGGGGTGGCGGCCGTCCTGGAGGGAGCGGAGGAGTTGCTGGTGCTTGATGGGGTGGAGCAGGGAGCGCGGAGCTCACTTCCAACTGCCCTCGGCAGGATTAGCCACCACAGGGGGCGGAGGAGAATCGAGCCGTTCACCGGGCGTTCAGCATCATCGCATGGCACCGCGAGGAAGAACCTCTCGGCTGGTTGAGGGCCGGACGATAGTGTGTCGGGGAACCGGACCAGAATGTTTTTTATTTTTTCCTCTCTCCTCTCTCGTTCTGTCGCTCCTCGTGCTCCCAGCTCCATTTCTCTCGCCTCTCTGTCCTTACCCCAGGTGCCGTGACCGCCGTGACCGCCATGATTGGCCCCCCCCGGCCTGTGAGGGGCGATGGGGGTTTGTGGCAAGCAGCGAGGCGAGGGACTGTGAGAGCGGGCCGGTGGCGAGTGATAATGAACGCCAGTTGAGCGCCACACCGGTCTCATATCACAGCAGAGTGATGGGAGTATAAAAGGAGGAGCGAAGACAGTGGAAGACAAGAGAGGACCAGGCCTGTGGCCTATTGCACAAAACTAGGATAAGGGATTAAGCAGGGATATCTTGGTGATCTTGTCATCTGTATTCAAAATTGAGTACACCGTGTTTTGTTTACATTTTGTTATGTGTGTACGGGCAGTTATCCGTCAGGGGCTGCCCATGTTTTGGTGTCTGTGTGTGTGTGTGTGTGGGCAGTCCTCCATGAGGTGCTGCCCACGTTACTTTCGTTTTGTTTATTTTTATTTGATTAAAAGTTGTTGAACGGTCACCGGTTCCCGCCTCCTTCCTTCCCATCTACGAACTGTGTTACACTCCTCTACTAAAGTGACAGATTTAGTGATGTATTAAAGTACCATGGAGCCCACAGTGACAGGAAAACAAATGACACCATCAAATCTTCAACAAAATCACACATTACAGCACTAGCAAGACAATATCAGACAACTGCATTTGCAAGTCCTAAGACAGAAGCCACTCCTCAGGAAAAGGCACATGACAGCCCATCTGGAGTTTGCCAAAAGGCCCTGAAAGACTCTCAGACCATGAGGAACTAAACTCACTGCTCATCCCCTGGCTAATCCCATCTCTACAGTGAAGCATGGTGGTGGCAGCATCATGCTGTGGGGGTGTTTTTCAGATCTGTATTTTTATAATATATAAGATACCTAACTCCATTATTCTGATCTAATTAATATAATAATAAGTGTTAATAGTAACAGCAGCAGTGGTCTTCCTTCAGTGAGGTTAGATCGCCATCTGGTGGACTAGAGTAATACAGTAATAATAAAGGACAGTCTCAGAATGATTACCAGCTGGGGAATTTTGCTCTTTCAAAGAAATCAAATATTATTTTTACTACAGTCTAAATGATGCATATTTTATTGTTTTAATTATGGAGGTATAGAAAATTTATTGGCCATGTAAATTTGGTTAATTTCTCCATTCCTCAAGTGGTTTGTGTTTAACAATGGCTGTCATTTATAAAAGAATGATGTCGGAGGCGGAGCTTAACACAGGCCTGAGAAACACAGACTCGTTCAGTTCATCACAGATACTGAGGGAAGCAGGAACCCGCTCATCATGCTCTCTTGTGTTCTTATATTGCTGACTTTAGCTCAAGGTAAAATCTTACATGTGTCATGGCATCCCAATATCTGGTTTTAAACATGCTGAGATAGGTTTGTGTTGCAGGTATCAGAGCTAAAGATGCCATCACTCCAAACAGAGATGCAGCATTTGCCACTGAGACAGAGAGCGTGACTCTCTCTTGTAACTACACTGGGTCTGTTGATAGTCTTCACTGGTATCGCCAATATGCAGGATCACCTCCACAGTTCCTCATTCTGGATTATTCAGGATACGTTACTCCAGCTGATCCACCAGTTTCTGGAATATCCATCCGCCACAGAAAAGAGCAAAGCCGTGTGGATCTGATCATCTCCTCTGCATCTGTGTCAGACTCTGCTCTGTATTACTGCGCTCTGAGGCCCACAGTCACAGGAAACACACACACACCATACAATAACCTGAGGAAACACAACACACACCATACAATAACCTGAGGAAACACACCAACACACACCATACAATAACCTGAGGAAACACACACACACACCATACAATAACCTGAGGAAACACAACACACACCATACAATAACCTGAGGAAACACACACACACACCATACAATAACCTGAGGAAAAACACACACACCATACAATAACCTGAGGAAACACAACACACACCATACAATAACCTGAGGAAACACACACACACACCATACAATAACCTGAGGAAACACAACACACAGTCTCCATTATGAATGCATCAGTTTTGTAACACATGTAGGCCTAAATGTTTGTCATCTGCCACTAGGGGGTGAAGTTACAGCAATAACGACAGATTAAACTGAACTGAGAGAACGACTGTTTACTTTCCAAATGCTAATGGTATTTTCCCTTCACACACAGAAACCCAAACCACTCCCACATTTACAGACAATATATCTGCACTAATGACTCTCATTACATTCGTTCATTTAAAATCATAAAGCATATACTGCCAGGACTATTCAGTAAATGTCCCACCATGGAGAGATGTATTCTATTGCTTCTCATAACAGCAGCAGGTAAAGGGCGCTTCATATATCAGCACCAGAATATGTGGAGGATTAGAAGTGTTAATGCACCTTATTTAATCGATAATGCTGATATTAGTGTTGATTTTAATAAATGTAATTAAACTTCTGTAAAATATAATTAATTCTCTTGCAGGTATATTTGCTGACAGCATTGAACCAAAAGGAGATACTAATATAATCAGGAGAGAAGGAGAGTCTGTGACGCTGAGCTGCTCATATGAAGCTAACGGCAATAATGTTTGGCTTTACTGGTACAGACAGTATCCAAACACAGAACCGCAGTATTTACTGTGGAAAGGAGCTCGATCACGGAGTGGTGCTGAGAATATTCCAGACAGTCAACGGTTTCGGTCGACTACAACTCAATCCTCCACTGAACTCATTATTATCAGTGTAACTCTGGCAGATTCAGCTCTCTATTACTGTGCTCTGAGAGTTGGAGCCCAGTGATACAAAGTGCCTGAGACGCTTTACAAAAACTCACATGCAGTTTTTGCTTTTAAAAAAGATTATTCAAATAAGAATTAAACCACAGCTGTATCTTGTGTAAACCGCAACACAATACTGTAACACCTGTTGGATGAAAAAACTGAGCTTAGGACGAAACTATAAAGGAAGATTGTTTCTGTAATGACACAATAACCCTTCCCACAACAGAACCTCTGAGAATAAGCTGACCTTGTTAATATCCCAGTAAACCGTATAGTCCAAGCATAAATATAAACATATTACACTAGTAGTGCTCGGCCCCCTCGCCGTATCAGCACAAATGCATAAGCAGTTTGACTTATTATGGGCTCAACTTTCCAACAAGTCCTTTCCTCCATTTCAAAACTAGTGTGTGTTAAAAGAGTAAAGAAATGCTTATATTACTTCACTGGCCAATGGAGCACCACCTCCGTCACGTACCCTTGTTCCAAAAGCTTTTTTTTTTTTTTTTTTTAAACGGTTACATTAATCGTGTTTTATATCATTTTTATATCAAGTGGAAATTCCTTTACTAAATATTTTAAACTTAAATGATTGCTTCATTTCCACTTTAAAGGGATAGTTCACCCAAATAGGAATATTCCGTCATCATTTAGTCACACAGGAAGATATTTAGATGAATGTTTGAAGCCAAGCAGACCCCAGCCGGCAGCCATTGACTGCCATGGAGCCCACAGTGAGCCTACAGCCCACGGCACAGGACAGCCCGTCTGAAGTTTGCCAAAAGGCACATCATGAACTCTCAGTCCATGAGAAACTAAATTCTCTGGTCTGATGAAGAAAAAACCCTCTTTGGCCTGAATGGCAAGTGTCACGTCTAGAGAAAACTGCTCATCATCTGGCCAATCCCATCCCTTAAATAAAGCATGGTGGTGGCAGCATCATGATGTGGGGTTGCTTTGCAAGTACTTACAGTACTTGATAAGAACTTGTAATTATCTTAAGGAGTGTGTAATGAGCTAAACTATAAGCCATTCTGATCAGCTCCTCAAGAAAACTTCTGACCTGTATGTTCATGTTGACTCCACACTATACCGCCGCTCAGTCTGTTCTTCTATTGCAGCTTTAAGGAGGAGCTTGCTTGAGACATCTTCTGTTTGACAATGCAGAGTTTAGTTGAAGAACAGTTTGTGCTGAGCTAAAACTTCCTCCTGCTCAACATGTTGCTCTTCTTAACTGGCCTGATCTCTTCTCTTATATGTAAGTATTCAGTTACAGGCAGGATATGTGTTTGTCTCTTCTCTTAGTTTTTATTAATAAGTGTGTTGCTTGTGTTAATTTGTTTAATGTATATTAAATTTCCATGGGTTTGATTCTTGATTTTGAAGGTGTCAGTTTTGCGAACATCACCCCAGTCCAGACGGAGGTTTATGAGAAAGAGGGAGAAAATGTTCCTCTGTCCTGTAACTACTCCTCAGCATCCACACTACAGTGGTATCGACAACATCCCGGATCGGCTCCAGAATTTATCCTGCTCATTATACATTCCACAGGACAAGTTTCACGAAAGTCAGAAATTGTGGATCGAGACCCTCGATTCTCTGGAAAACTGAATAAGGAGAAAACCCAAACCTATCTGGAGATCTCCTCTGCTACAGTCTCAGACTCTGCGATGTATTACTGTGCCATGGAGCCCACAGTGGCAGGAAACACACACACACACTGCACAAAAACACCCACAACCACAACACTGTAGTTGCATGTCTTCATAAAATATCTGCAAATAAATAAAAAACCTTATCCATATTTTAAATAAATATTTTTGAAAGCCAGCAATAAATAAATAAATAAAACAGTTTTATGATATAGTATTAAAATTGTTATCATGGAAAAACTACCATACTAAAACTTTTAGTAGTAGGCTTGCATGTATAAGAGTACACATGTATAACATTATGCTCAGCAGAAATACAGCACTTATGATATCACATCGCCCCCTGCTGGATATTGTAGGAACTGTTAACTCATTGAAACATTGGATATGTTTGATCTTTGTTGGACCTACAGATCTTAGAGAAATGCAGATGATGTTGACATCATGACTTCCTGCTGTTATATTCACCTCAACACATTTAATGATCAACCTCTCGAGACACATTAACACTCTTCTGGTGTGATCAAGAGTCCAAATGGCCAGCCAACAAACAGAAACATATCTGGTGATTCTCTTTATAGCATCAGGTACAATCCACCGGTCCAACATTTTTGTGTGCTTATTCAATATATGTATATAAACAAATGTATCTGATTCAAAACCAGTTGTATTACTTTCCTTCCAGGTGTAATCTGTCAGGATCGGATTGAACCCAGGGACTCGAGGACCAGTGTTGTCAGTACAGAAGGAGATTCTGTGACACTCGAGTGCTCGTACGATTCAACCAGCAGCTATGTTCTCCTTTATTGGTACAGACAGTTTACTAACACAGAGCCACAATTTGTGCTGGTGAAAGGCGGGCGTTCAGAGAGAAATGAGTATATACCAGACCAGCGATTTTCATCGCTTACATCCCAGACATCCACCTCACTGACCATCAAAAGTGTAACTCTGGCAGATTCAGCTCTCTATTATTGTGCTCTGAGAGATGTTAGAGCCCAGTGACACAAAGTGCCTGAGACGCTTTACAAAAACTCACACAGAAAACTTACTTTGAACAGTAAATTATCAAATGAATATCAAACCACACTTGTGTCTTTATAAACCACAGAGCCAAACTGCAGGATTTAGTAACACCTGCTGGAAATAAACAAAGAGATGCTTGTGGCGTCCAGTAAACATAAGTTATTAATATGATTAATCACATAATATGTGTGTGTAATGTGTATAATTATTTGTATATATATGTGGCGACAATAAGGTGGTGGACAGGAAATTCTTAATGAATTATAACAAATAAATAAGATTATACTAATTCGACTCCGACTACGCCACTATGGGAATTTCACCCAAAGAATTTAGAATGTGTCCCTACAAAAGGCATACACAAGTTCGTATCACCGATAAGAGTCAGAGACATTATTCATCATACAAAATCTTTATTGACAATCTTAAAAGGACATTAAAATGGATACTGCGACATTTGTTTTCAAAAAAAGGAATATAGAAGTCAAGGCCAGGGCTAGAGCTTACCAATAGAGGCAGAAAGTCAGACTACGTCACCTAAAGAGGAAGAATCACTACAATTTGTTGTGCTCACACACACACACACACACACACACACGAGTGACCAAAAATCACACACGGTGAGGCGGTTGCAACACACGGTGAGGAAGATACCACCACCTAAATAGATCCAGTCCCTCTGCCCCTAGTGCTCAGGCCCTGTCAAAAACAAAGAAAATATACAAATGAAGATAATCACTTAAAATGTTTGTTGAAACAATCAACTAATTGTACAAAACCCAAAAATAAAGATTTAAAGAAACACGTTGCAATTTATACTTTGCAACTAACGTGTCAGTAAGTAAACAGTTATTCAAAACAAAAAAATCACAATACTAGAATACCAAAAAAATACGAAAAGACAATAAATTGGAGGGAAAAATAAACTGAAGCTGCAACAAATTAATCCAAAACAAAATAAAGACAATCAGAGGAAATCTAGCAAAGAAATAATTAATAGAAGAAACAACCAAGCCAATCAGGCTGCAAAAGCAATAGAAATCAAAATAAGAAAACAATTAAAAGAAGCAGAACTAGGAAACAATATTAACAAACAAAATACAACAACAAAGTTGAATTAATAAATGTTGGAAACAGAGCAACACTGCGGGCGTGAACGAACGCGGAGCACCCTGGAATGTAGTTACGGGCCTTCAAAACCTACATACACAAAATGAGACTGTTACTCTGTTAAATTCACTCAAGATCTAATAGATGCATAGATACGTACCGATCGTTGAGAAAAGGGCGTCAGTGTTAAATCAAAATGCAACAGAACCGTATTGTCCTTGGCGAGGACCAAAGCAGAGAAACAACCGCACATTCAGCAACTAAGACAGGTTTTCCACGGCTAAAGAAGAAGATAGATTTAGACAACGTTTTAAAACGCCAGAGCGGACACTTACCAAATGCGTACCTCTTATAAATAGGAGGTTAACGATGCACTCTATTTTCCTCTGTCCACATCCAGTTAATACCAACAGCACCAAGCTTATGTAATTAACAGCAGAAACAAGCTCTCCAGACACTCGCAGTCTCTAAAATATACAATAATAAAAAAACGCACTTCTCATAACTGAAACACACGTGATAACTAATAAAACTAGCAGCGCAATCTCCTTACCGTGACGAGCACTCATCCGAATTCCGGGAAGGAATGACGCAAGCGCGTTAACGACGCAGCAGTTCCCCAAATGATGACGCATCCCAGGCAGCACTTTCGTTAAAGCTATATAGCCCAGTGTTAAAGACAATAGGCTTGAGGCAAATAACTGATGAGAACAGGACCACTCCTCCTGCCACAATCTATCCCACCATTTTGCATCGGCGCCCCGACGATGGACTAAAGGCCACCCACAAAAGCATCTCCATCACACTAACTCCAAGGCCTAAACAATGCTGAGATGTTAGACACATTCCCAGAGTGACCAGTTATTCTATCCCTTACCTCTCCTGCAGGTCGGGGAAGGTTATATAAATTTGAATGCTGACCTGCTCCAACTCGACTTGACCACCGAGGGGTAACCACTCGCTCAATATGGGGACTGGGAGATACTTCATGTTCCCTCACAATAGGTTCTACACCCTGTTCTTCAAATTCGACCACAGATGCACCCCCGGGGGGTAGATCCACCGACAACAGTTCTTCTTGCACCTCAGATAGTACTGGGTGCCCAACACCAGAAGTTCCCAAACCTTGAACAATCGGGAGAGTTTCTGGCACTAACACCATCAAATCGACATTATCCGCCATCTCATCATCCTGGAGGTCATCTTGGCCTTCTACACTACCAGCTGGCTGATCGACAGGCAAAACCCCCTTCTGGACACAAGCCTTTAGCAGGGAACGATGTACTCGTCGTACCTTGCCTAAATCTGTAACTGGTGCGATAGCATACACGACACCTCCCACTTCAGGGGACTGAATCACCCGATATGTTACTGAACTCCACAGATCCTGGATCTTGTGACGACCCCGTACCACATGATCTCGTAAGTAAACTAACTGACCTTCTGACAAAGGTAGGTCCCGAACAGTCTGGTCGTGCTGTCGCTTTCGACGTTCCGCTGCAACTTTCAGCCGATCACGTGCTCCCTCAAAGGCAACCTGCAACCTTCTACGATGTTCCACAACCCAGCTGTGCACACTTCCGGTGGATGGTTCAGGCACCCTACCAAGCAAAAAGTCTATGGGCAACTGGGGTTCCTGACCGAACATCAGGTAATACGGGGACTCTCCAGTCACTTGGTGAGGAGTGGTGTTATAACAAAATATTACCTGTGACAAACAAGACACCCAGTCCCTTTTCCTAGAGGCCGGCAATGTCCGCAACAAGTTGTGCAACGTGCGGTTAAAGCGCTCACATTGCCCATTACCGGCCGGATGATAGGGTGTAGTGCGGGATTTCCTTACCTGATAAAGCTCACAAAGCTGCCGGATAAGGGCCGATTCAAAGTTCCGGCCCTGGTCTGAATGAATTCTGCCAGGGACCCCAAACTTATAAAACCACTCCTCGACCAAAACCTGCGCCACGGTTTCTGCTCTTTGGTCCCATGTAGGTACTGCCATAACAAACTTGCTAAACACGTCAGTCATAACTAGTATGTTTTCCTGTCCAGAACAAGAGGGTTCTAGTACTGTAAAGTCAATGGCAAGGACCTCATTAGGCCTTGAAGCTAGTAAATGACCCATAAAACCCCTTGCTACAGGTCGGTTATCTTTGGCAAGCTGACAACGCTCACATTCTTGACACCAACGGGTAATATCAGCAAACATATTTGGCCAATAGCACCGCTGTCGAATCAACTCAGTGGTGCGCTCGACCCCTTGGTGCCCATGTTGTTGGTGCAGCTGCATCAACACTTCTTCCTTCAAAGCATCAGGAAGCACCAATTGATAACACTCTTCACCCCCATCGGGACGAAATATTTTCCGATACAATACTCCCTCCCTTGCTTCTAACCGGTTCCATTGCTGGAGGAGAATCAAACCTGGTTTAGATAACTGACGCCGCTCTTCACGCCCTGGGCGTCGGCCCTGTTCCCAGAACCTCATCACTGATCCGATAACCGGATCGGTCTCCTGTATGGAACGCAGATCGGGGGCAGAATACCCTGGCAGCGCACTTACAGTCCTCACCTCTGCCTGTGCTGTGCTCCCTATGCCAACGGCATGCTTCAACAACTCAGGGACTACAGCACCAGCAGCCAGGCCCTCAATCTCATCTCGAACAATTGGGTTCTGGCGAGAGAGCGCATCTGCGTTAACATTGCTCCTTCCTGACCTATATCTTACCTCAAAATCAAAAGCAGCCAGCTCTACGGCCCAACGTTGTTCTGTGGCTCCAAGCTTTGCTGTGGCTAAATGACTCAGGGGATTATTATCAGTAAACACAATACACTTGTGCCCTAGAAGATATTCCCTAAATTTTTCAGCCATGGCCCACTTAAGTGCCACAAACTCCAGTTTCATGGAGCTGTAATTGGTCATGTTACGCTCTGTGGGCCTTAGGCTGCGACTGGCATACGCTATGGGTCGAACCTTCCCTTCAACCTCTTGGGAGAGGACTGCCCCCAGACCACCATAACTAGCGTCCACTTCTAAAATAAAGGTTTTGGAAAAATCTGCATAAGCCAGTACAGGGGTGGATGTTAACCTCCTTTTCAGGGTCTCAAATGCAGCCTGACACTGCTCAGTCCACACATGAGACAGACTGTGCCCCCGTCGTTTGCCTGACTTACCTCTCATCACCTCAGCAACTAGCTTATGCAGAGGGGCTGCCAGTTTAGCAAACCCCTCCACAAAACGCCTATAGTAACTAGCAAAACCAAGGAATGTTCTTAGCTCAGAGACAGTCTCCGGGCAACGCCATTGTGCAACAGCCTCGATTTTAGCCGGGTCAGTTGCCACCCCTTGCGCGGATATAACGTGCCCCAAGTACTTCACCTTGGGCCTAAAGAAAGCACATTTCTCAAGTTTTGCCTTGAGCCCTTCCTTCTCTAGACGACCCAAGACCATCTCTAATCTTTCCACGTGCTGAGCTACAGAAGAGGAAAACACCACAACATCATCAAGATAAAGAAGCAGGGATTGACACCGCTGATCACCGAACAGTCGCTCCATTAACCTTTGGAACGTACTTGGAGCGTTACAAAGTCCAAAAGGCATACGGTTCCATTCAAATAATCCAAACGGTGTACAAAACGCTGTTTTTGACTTATCCTGCTCAGAGACAGGGACCTGCAGATACCCACTGGCCAGATCCAACGTAGAGAACCAGCGAGCCCCAGACAGTGAATCCAAAGATTCCTCAATACGAGGCAGGGGAAATGCATCCCTTCTAGTCTTGGCATTCAGGTGACGGTAGTCCACGCACATGCGCAGACCACCGTCCTTCTTCTTAACCAACACTATCGGCGACGCGTAAGGGCTACAACTTTCACGAACTATTCCAGACTCCAGCAACTGATGAATATGAGTTTTGACCACCTCGTATTCAGAAGGAGGGATCCGTCGATATCGCTGGCGCACTGGGACCTCATCTAGCAAAGGAATGTCATGGGAAAGGAGGCGAGTGCAACCTAACTCGTACTCATGATCCGAAAACACTGTCTGGTACTTCTGCAGTAAAGCTCTTACCTGGGCCTGCTCTGAACAGGACAAAACAGATAAGTCAAGGCTCTCAATCTGTTCGGACAAGAACAACCCCCCCGCCACACTATGGGATTGGACTGTGGCAATTACTGGCTTTACTTCAATGACTCCTGTTGGCAAACTGACCACATAAACCTCCCTTAAGTTACCCACCACGGTCGTGGGGCGAAGCATCACATCCACTGTGCCAACATTCACCACAGGTACATAAACCGTTCCTCGATTTACTTTTACAAGAGCAGGTGATGCTAAAAGCCCGGCTGGGAGGCCTGACTCAGGGGGCTCAAACAAAACAGTAGTGCCAAAATACTGGGCCGAACAGGTTGCAGCCACTAACTTTACGGTGCCACCTGGGATGCGGCACACCCGACGTCCGCGCATACGTACACACCCAACCTGGTCGGAGAGCTTCCGATCACTTACTTGCTGACAATACTGCAATGCACTTGACACACCCGGCACTTGGGAAACTACAGGCAGGTCAAAGAGGGCAGTGCCATGCTGTCCGAAAAGCTCCTGATAACATCGACCAAGGATATTCATCCCCAGCACCCCAGGGACATCCAAACTCATGCCACCAGGAGGATCCCGAACCACCAAGACACCACACCCAACGACCAACCTTCCACAAAGCTCCACATCTAGCTCCAAGTACCCGATATATGGAATTGTGAGCCCGTTGGCTGCTCGAAGCTATAGCCACTGACAATCTTGGAGACGATCATGACCCCATGGTTCAAAATGTTGTCGAAAACAACTTTCAGTTATCGTCGACACCATGGAACCTGTATCCACCAAGCTGGGCACTGAAACACCCCCCAAAAGAGCAACCACATGTGGACAAGAGGAAATCAGATGAGAAGCTAAGCCAAATGCACCTACCATACGTGAGTCAATTTCTTCCCCGCCCAGGCTGTGACTCCGCAACCTGGTGGGAACTAGTTTTCCGACTGTCGAGGTGAACGTAGCCGCCTATTCTCAGCTGTGGGGGGGCCTACCGCAGGCCGGGGAGGATGTGAGAAAACGCGTTCCCCATCACACTCGCGAGCAAAATGGCCCGGTCGCTGACACCGCCTACATATAACTGGACCAGATCGAGGAGAATGGCCACGTACATGTGATGTTTGGAAACGGGCAAAAGTTTGTGTAAGCTGACTCAACTGCTGCTGCTGCTGTCGCAGCATTTCTCTCAATTCACCCAACTCTGACTGCTGTGTTGACCTAGCAGTTTCAACCGGCGGCTCACCACGCACACCATATTGGATGCCATATGCCAATGGAACCGACTGACTACGACCTCTTGCTCCCCCAGGCATCCCTTCTTGCTCCCACCTAATTGCGTCGCCACGAATCTTTAATAGTGTAGCAGTGGGCTCACGACGAACTAACTGCTTCAGCTCACGCCGCAGGGAGCAATCAGCGACATGCTCGACAAACTGGTCGCGCAACAACGTCTCTGCATTAGGCATAACATGCGGGGCCTGGTTCTTAACCTTTTCCAATAGGCCCATAAGTGCGAGAGAAAATTCTAACAGAGTCTCACCCTCCTGCTGCTTTCTAGAAAAGAAGGCCTCTTGTAATGCCACATATGATTGGGAACACCCATAAAGATCACGCAACGCCTTAATAATTTTATCAGGGTCTCCGCGCTCCAAATCAGGACGATACCGGATTTCTTCTCTGGCCTCTCCCTCCAAGTGGTCAAAAAGAAAGAAAGCCTGGTCTGTAACTGACATATAACGTACCCTCATACACGCCTGTGCCTCCTCAACCCATTCATCAATATTTAAACCCGATCTACCATTGAACTTTGGGCATCGCCGATCTCGCGGCACAAAAACAAATCGTTCAGGCGCCACAGCACCAAGTGGCTGAGGTGTCACAGGTGGAATAGTAGAAGTACCAGGCAAAGCCGCATCAGGACCAGGCAACTCAACTGGTGCCTGTTGCAACCTTGCATTGTCAGCCTTCAATTGGGCTACCAAATCTCTTAACTCTTGCAATTCAGTCTCCATCCTCAACTTTCCCCCCTTTTTTTTTACTTACCACTGCAGGAAGAAGCCACCAGGGGGACAAATCCAGCACAATGCACTGCTGCCCTGTTTCCAAAAAACACAAACAAACCCAGGAGTATACCAGACAACAGTATAAAAAAAAACAAATATGTCTCTGACGCAAATTTACGGCGAACCCTGCCGACTACGCCAAAAATGTGGCGACAATAAGGTGGTGGACAGGAAATTCTTAATGAATTATAACAAATAAATAAGATTATACTAATTCGACTCCGACTACGCCACTATGGGAATTTCACCCAAAGAATTTAGAATGTGTCCCTACAAAAGGCATACACAAGTTCGTATCACCGATAAGAGTCAGAGACATTATTCATCATACAAAATCTTTATTGACAATCTTAAAAGGACATTAAAATGGATACTGCGACATTTGTTTTCAAAAAAAGGAATATAGAAGTCAAGGCCAGGGCTAGAGCTTACCAATAGAGGCAGAAAGTCAGACTACGTCACCTAAAGAGGAAGAATCACTACAATTTGTTGTGCTCACACACACACACACACACACGAGTGACCAAAAATCACACACGGTGAGGCGGTTGCAACACACGGTGAGGAAGATACCGCCACCTAAATAGATCCAGTCCCTCTGCCCCTAGTGCTCAGGCCCTGTCAAAAACAAAGAAAATATACAAATGAAGATAATCACTTAAAATGTTTGTTGAAACAATCAACTAATTGTACAAAACCCAAAAATAAAGATTTAAAGAAACACGTTGCAATTTATACTTTGCAACTAACGTGTCAGTAAGTAAACAGTTATTCAAAACAAAAAAATCACAATACTAGAATACCAAAAAAATACGAAAAGACAATAAATTGGAGGGAAAAATAAACTGAAGCTGCAACAAATTAATCCAAAACAAAATAAAGACAATCAGAGGAAATCTAGCAAAGAAATAATTAATAGAAGAAACAACCAAGCCAATCAGGCTGCAAAAGCAATAGAAATCAAAATAAGAAAACAATTAAATGAAGCAGAACTAGGAAACAATATTAACAAACAAAATACAACAACAAAGTTGAATTAATAAATGTTGGAAACAGAGCAACACTGCGGGCGTGAACGAACGCGGAGCACCCTGGAATGTAGTTACGGGCCTTCAAAACCTACATACACAAAATGAGACTGTTACTCTGTTAAATTCACTCAAGATCTAATAGATGCATAGATACGTACCGATCGTTGAGAAAAGGGCGTCAGTGTTAAATCAAAATGCAACAGAACCGTATTGTCCTTGGCGAGGACAAAAGCAGAGAAACAACCGCACATTCAGCAACTAAGACAGGTTTTCCACGGCTAAAGAAGAAGATAGATTTAGACAACGTTTTAAAACGCCAGAGCGGACACTTACCAAATGCGTACCTCTTATAAATAGGAGGTTAACGATGCACTCTATTTTCCTCTGTCCACATCCAGTTAATACCAACAGCACCAAGCTTATGTAATTAACAGCAGAAACAAGCTCTCCAGACACTCGCAGTCTCTAAAATATACAATAATAAAAAAACGCACTTCTCATAACTGAAACACACGTGATAACTAATAAAACTAGCAGCGCAATCTCCTTACCGTGACGAGCACTCATCCGAATTCCGGGAAGGAATAACGCAAGCGCGTTAACGACGCAGCAGTTCCCCAAATGATGACGCATCCCAGGCAGCACTTTCGTTAAAGCTATATAGCCCAGTGTTAAAGACAATAGGCTTGAGGCAAATAACTGATGAGAACAGGACCACTCCTCCTGCCACATATAAATACACACACGTGCATTTATATATATTTAAGATTTTTTTTTAGATTTACATTATAAACTAATTACTATATTACATTATATACAAATATTTAAATTCATTTATAATTGATATAAATATATAAACAGTATATACATGCTAATATTTTTTAAATATATACATGTATGTGTGTTGAAATGTACATACTTATTATACACATATATATATTATGTAAACACAAACCTTTTTTTTAATGCGATTAATCGTTTGACAGTCCTAAATATAATGTAATGTAATATAATAATGCAGTCTGATTAAACAGACAAAAATCATTTTGTATGAATGAAGACCTTTGTCTATCTTCATGCACTTTACAACAGTGTTTATTTAATGTTCCTTGTCTATTAAAATTTTAACTGCACAATTTTTGCATTTATATCAAATAATTGTGATTAGACGATTAATCAATAATCACTACAGGTCTGTGGCTGGCTGATGAAGACCAACAGTAGAGAAATACTTCATAAGATGAGGAAGGAGGCGGCGCTTCCTGAGGCTTCAGATTCGTCTCTTGTCATGTTGTGTTATTTTGCTCTGCTTAGGCTCACAATGTTGCTGTACACAGTCATTTTAATCTTAATCTCACCTTGCAGGTGAGTGTGTTTTCTTTACCAAGTGTGTGTGACTGTATTACTGAGGATGTGTCCTGGTAGCCATATAGTCTTACCTCTTTCTCCTGTTGTGTATTTTGCAGATGTCACTCTTGCAGATGCCATTACCTCAGAACACACAGAAGTGCATAGACACGAGTCTGAGAACATAACTCTGTCCTGCAGCTTCTCCTCAGCATATCGTCTCCTGTGGTATCGACAGCACCACACACACCAGTTCCTCATGCTGATCCAGCAAAGCTCTGGGAAAGTGATGCAGAGTTCAGACGAGCGTCTGACGGGAAAACTGAACGCGGAGAAGAATCATGTCTACTTGGAGATCTCCTCTTCCACCTCTCCACCCCTCTTCCTATAACACAACTTCTGTTGATGACAGTTATGTCAAAGTCGTTTTCTGACCGTGACATGGCTTTTGGTAGAAGGGACTAGCAACTCTTTGTCAATTGGGAGTGTTGTCCATGTTTGTCTTGACATGAGTCTTTCTGCTTGGTGACCCAAGAATTCCATCACAGGGCATGTTTCGCAAATTGAGTAGATTGAGAAAGACGTCTGTTCCATCTCACTTTGATTTTTCCATCAACTCCTTTGCGCTTCGCACTGCTCGTTCCGCCAATCCGTTAGATTGAGGATATTCTGGACTGTTTGTTACATGAACAAAATCCCAGGAATTTGAGAAGTAATTAAATTGTTGACTGGAAAATTGTGTTCCGTTGTCTGTGATCACCTTTTGGGGACTGCCATGTACTGAAAAGTGTCTCTTTAATTTGGTAATCACAGCAGTCGATGTCAGATTGCGAAGAAGATCTATTACAAACCAATTTGAATACGAGTCCACCAGAACCAGATAATGTTGACTATTCCATTCAAATAGATCAGTTGCAACAATTGACCAAGGAAGGTCCGGAGTATCATGTAACTTCACAATGTCTTTGTTCATTGAAGGCCAAAACACTACACCTCGTGCTCTGCATTTCGTTGATTCTACTCCAAGATGCCCTCTGTGAAGAACAGCGATGTATTCTTTCTGCAGTGACTTGGGGATCACAACTTTTGGGCCTTTCATCATGATCCCATCCCTTGTCGTCAACTCATCTTAGTATGGGTAGTACTGGCGGAGTTCTTGTGAAAGCTTCGCATGTCGGTCTGGCCAGCCTTGGTGTATTGTCCTGCCAAGTTGTTGCAACGTTGGATCTGTGGGTGTGTGCTCTCCTAACTCGGCAAGCCTTGATGACGAGATGTGCTCTACAGACATTACCTCGAAATCAGCCTTTTCACTGCTTGCCATGTCTGTGTTTTTCATGGGGGCTCGCAAAAGAGTGTCAGCCAGATACATTTGTTTTCCTTTCTTGTAACTTATAATGAAGTCATGTTTCTGGAGCCTCAACATCATGCGTTGTAATCGCGCTGGAGCCATGTGGAGTGACTTGTTGAGTATTGTCACTAATGGCTGTCGTGAAACTTAGCGCATACAAATACTACTGCAAGAAGCTCTTTCTCAATTTGAGCATATTGTCTCTTGGTTTGTGTCAGGGTTTGTGAGGCATATACTATGGGAGCATTTTGCTGAAGGCATGCCGCACCCAGTCCAAACTGTGAAGCGTCACATGTCAGTGTAACAGGTTTTTTGACATCATAATATTTCAGTGTTGGTGGACTTGTTATTACCTCCTTCAGTTTGTAGAATGCATCTTGATGTTGTTTATGCCAGCACCATTCTACATCTTTGTGAGTCAGCTCTCGCAAGAGTGCTGAGAGGTCGCTGAAACCAGGAATACATTTTCCTAGATAATTGACCATCCCTAGAAAGCGTTGTAGGGCAGTGACATTCTCTCGGACTTCCATCTCTGTAATGGCTTTTATCTTTGATGGGTCTGGTTTCAGTCCTTGTGAACACATGTCCTACATAGCATACTTCTGAAAGCCAAATCTTACATTTGAGTGGGTTAAGTCTAAGGTTGACCTTTCGTGCGCGATCCAGCACTTTTTTAGGTTCTCGTCATGTTCTTTCATGTCCTGTCCTCCCACTAGGATGTCGTCGCTATGATAGCACATGGATAGCCTGCGAATATTTGTCCCATTGCTCTTTGGAACACCTCACTCGCTGTGCTGATTCCGAATGACATGCGTAGAAATCTGTATCTCCCAAATGGGGAGTTGAACGCTGTCAACATTTATGATTTTTCATTAAGAGCAATTTGCCAGAAGGAACTTTTAGCATCAAAATCAGAAAAGACAGAAGAATTTGGCATTTGTGATGCGACTTCTTCTACAGTGCGCATTGGGTGGTGCGGACGTAGGAGAGCCTTATTAAATTGAAATGATTCAATTTTTTACATTTACGGCATTGCTGACCATAAGCTAAGCATTTTTCCTTTTTTGCTTCATGCCTCCACAACTACTACAATTCACAATGATCTGCGAGCCTGTGCGATCAGAGTTGGATCTTTGTTTAAGCCTTGTGTCATTTTAGTCTTTGTCCTGTGGTACACGCTGTCCACGTTGGTGTTGCTTTTAGGCGCTGCAAGAGTCTTTGTGTGCAGATCAGTCAGCTTGTGGATTTGACACAATTCTATTGCCTTGGCTAGTGTTAATTCACTGTCTCTCAGTATAATTTTTCTTGGTCACGCCGCACACGAGTCTGTCTCTTATGAGTTCGTCTGTTAGATCACCAAATATGGACGTCTTTGCTTTGTTCTTTAAATCACTCACATATGCTTCTGTAGTTTCACCAGTTTTTTTGGTTTCTCATATTAAACTTGTGGCGTTCCATAGTTACATTTGTTTGTGGGTTGCATAACTCACGGAATTTTCGTTTTAAACGTTCCGGTTTTTCTCTTGATTCAGCCTCCGTGATTATCTGTCTTTGCTCTCCTTCTCCCGTGTATACGGCTGGTGCGTACACAAACATGTGCTCCCGCTCAATGGCTTCTGAGCTGGCCAAATTAAGGAGAATAAATGCCTGCATCCTGGCATCTTTGTCTGAGTGAGCAGCCGCTATAAATATATCGTATTCTTGCTCGAATACTCACCAGTTCTCACTAATGTTGCCATCAAACACTAGCGGTTCGGGTCTTCGGAAGCCTTCCGCCATTTTTGACGAGGTTAGCTAGCTTTCTCGTATCAAGTCTTTCAATGAAACCTGACCTGCTTTAAAGGCTTTCTCTTTTTAACGAACCATCTTCTGACACCATGATGAATGATGGTCACACACTTGGTTATACTTTGCTGGAGAACTGTATATTTATTATCACATGTAGTTGTAGACGTTACTACCGTACACATTGGAGGCTACTACTGACGTCATGTACTATAGATACCCGTGAGGTACATTTCGCGATTCTGGTAATACTAAGAAGATATGATCAATGTTCTACAGATAGATTAAACTGAACTGAGAGAACGACTGTTTACTTTCCAAATTCTTATGGTATTTTCTCTACACACAGAATACAGACGCCAGAATAATCAGATATCACACACACAGAGACTCTGAGATATAATAGATCAAGAACAATAGATCAAGAGAAGAGATCCTATTAACAGACCGTTATGGATCTCAGTTTTGATGTGGCAAGACAGAAGGCGGTCTAAATATCAGAAACCCAAACCACTCCCACATTTACAGACAATATATCTGCACTAATGACTCTCATTACATTCCTTCATTTAAAATCATAAAGCATATACTGCCAGGACTATTCAGTAAATGTCCCACCATGGAGAGATGTATTCTACTGCTTCTCATAACAGCAGCAGGTAAAGGGCGCTTCATATATCAGCACCAGAATATGTGGAGGATTAGAAGTGTTAATTATGCACTACTTATTATATCGCATTGCAATAATTTAATAGATAATGCTGAAATTATATATTGTTATTTTTTAATGTTGTTCATAGCACTAATGTAACAACAGAAATGACAGGGGTTTAATTAAACTTTTATGAAATATAATTAATTCTCTTGCAGGTGTATTTGCTGACAGCATCGAACCAAAAGGAGATACTAATATAATCAGGACAGAAGGAGAGCGTGTGACCCTGAGCTGCTCATATGAAGCTAACAGCAATAATGTTTGGCTTTACTGGTACAGACAGTATCCAAACACAGAACCGCAGTATTTACTGTGGAAAGGAGCTCGATCATGGAGTGATGAGGAGGATATACCAGACCCTCAACGGTTTGATTCGACTACATCCGACTCCTACACTGAACTCAGTATTATCAGTGTAGCTCTGGCAGATGCAGCTCTCTATTATTGTGCACTGAGAGTTGGAGCCCAGTGATACAAAGTGCCTGAGACACTTTACAAAAACTCACATAAATGTTTCACTTTGATCTCAAGCCACATCAAACCCACAATCTATAATTCACATAATATCATTACGCCAGTGGGAACACCTGTGTGTGGTTACAGTCGGAAATTTAGTTCAAGTAATAAATGAAAATTCAAGAAAATTAAAGGTGCCCAAGAATGAGTTGAAACAATATGTTAAATTGTTCTCTGATATCTACATAGAGGGTGTGTGGATTATTTAAGGGCAAAACTTTCCAGGTACAGTTTTACAGGTCCCTTTACAACCCTATAAATTGTCACTAGGATGTAATGCTCAGTTTTTGCCTTATTTGGAAGAGTCATAAATATTAATGTTGAGCTCTGCTCTGATTGGCTTATTTCAGCAGCTCACAGCAGTTCGGTGAAGCGGCTCGTGAGTCCTGACAGAACACAGACCGACTGAAGGACACTTTAAGCAGAACATCTCAAATAGAGATTGATCAAATGCAGCTTACTTGTTTATTGGTGTTTTCAGATCATCCGCGCGAGAGAGAGACCTTACGTGCATATGGTTGCTAGATTGGAAATGTTTAGGTAAAACACCGGATGTGTTATTTTCACAGAAAAGCTCATATTGGGGGATTTAAATGACTGAAATCTGGCAACCGCATGCATGAACGCTCTTCTTTCCCTCCGACAAGTCAAAAAACACTGGTTTTGGTTAAGTTTTTATTTTTTAAACTACATTATAGACTCGTCTTCTTTTGTCAACGACATTGCATATTTATATAACGTTAGTCACAATGTAGGCAACGCAGTGACTGTGATGTACTCTGATATACAAGCATGCAAAAACATCATAGGCCTACTTCAGTTCTCAACAACAACAAAAAAAAAAAAAAAAAAAAAAATATATATATATATATATATATATATATATATATATATATATATATATATATATGATTGCATGAGGGTAAAAGACAAGTAAACGGTGAGGATATTTCTGCGCGCATTGTATTTTCAGTGTAACAGTTACAGAATACTAGCTAGAGACATGTGGAATCCTTCTTAAGATGCATCTGTGGCAAGGAAGAAAAAGAAGAGGAACATGAGGAGGATGAAGCCAAGCAAGAGAAATGAATGTGTTCTAAATCTGTTTAAAAAAAAGTTTTTATTTTTCATTTTTTTAAATAAAGGTTTCTGAGTGATATCAGATTGTATTTGTGTTTTTATTGTACTTACCCCGTAACTACATGAAAAAAGAGGGGAACAAGAGCCACTTTAATTTACAGCCCACACATCCATACTTACCCCGTAACTACATGTATAATTACCCCTTAATTAAAAAATACTTACAGTATAATTACCTCTTAATTAAAAAATACATACTGTATAATTACCCCTTAATTAAAAAATACTTACAGTATAATTACCCCTTAATTAAAAAATACAGTATAAATAATTTGTAAATTTTCCTGATAGTTACCCCTTTATTCCCCCAATATTACATATTGTTCCCATATACTTACTTTATAGTTACATCATAATTACCGAAAGTTATGCTGTAATTTCACTTTAATTATGCAGTACTTTCCGGGCCGTAATCTAAAGCGTTACTGGTATTTTCCCTACAGACAGAATACAGACACCAGAATAATCAGATATCACACACACAGAGACTATGAGCTATATATATAATAGATCAAGAACAATAGATCAAGAGAAGAGATTCTATTAACAGACCGTTATGGATCTCAGTTTTGATGTGGCAAGACAGAAGGCGGTCTAAATATCAGAAACTTAAACCACTCCCTCATTTACAGACAATATATCTGCACTAATGACTCTCATTACATTCCTTCATTTAAAATCATAAAGCATATACTGCCAGGACTATTCAGTAAATGTCCCACCATGGAGAGATGTATTCTACTGCTTCTCATAACAGCAGCAGGTAAAGGGCGCTTCATATATCAGCACCAGAATATGTGGAGGATTAGAAGTGTTAATGCACCTTATTTAATCGATAATGCTGATATTAGTGTTGATTTTAATAAATGTAATTAAACTTCTGTAAAATATAATTAATTCTCTTGCAGGTGTATTTGCTGACAGCATTGAACCAAAAGGAGATACTAATATAATCAGGAGAGAAGGAGAGTCTGTGACGCTGAGCTGCTCATATGAAGCTAACAGTAATTATGTTATGCTTTACTGGTACAGACAGTATCCAAACACAGAACCTCAGTATTTACTGAGGAAAGGAGCTCTATCATGGAGCCATAGTGAGGATATACCAGACCGTCAACGGTTTGATTCGACTACATCCGATGACTCCACTGAACTCAATATTATCAGTGTAACTCTGGCAGATTCAGCTCTCTATTATTGTGCTCTGAGAGTTGGAGCCCAGTGATACAAAGTGCCGGAGACGCTTTACAAAAACTCACATGCAGTTTTTGCCTTAAAAAAGATTATTCAAATAAGAATTAAACCACAGCTGTATCTTGTGTAAACCACAACACAATACTGTAACACCTGTTGGAAGAAAAAACTGAGCTTAGGTGGAAACTATAAAGGAAGATTGTTTCTGTAATGACACAATAACCCTTCCCACAACAGAACCTCTGAGAATAAGCTGTCCTTGTTAATATCCCAGTAAACCGTATAGTCCAAGCATAAATATAAACATATTACACTAGTAGTGCTCGGCCCCCTCGCCGTATCAGCACAAATGCATAAGCAGTTTGACTTATTATGAGCTCAACTTTCCAACAAGTCCTTTCCTCCATTTCAAAACTAGTGTGTGTTAAAAGAGTAAAGAAATGCTTATATTACTTCACTGGCCAATGGAGCACCACCTCCGTCACGTGCCCTTGTTCCAAAAGCTATAAGAAAACGTATTTTTTGTTATTTAAAATGGTTACATTAATCGTATGTTATATCATTTTTATATCAAGCGGAAATTCCTTTACTAAATATTTTAAACTTGACTGATTGCTTCATTTCCACTTTAAAGGGATAGTTCACCCAAATAGGAATATTCTGTCATCATTTAGTCACACAGGAAGATATTTAGATGAATGTTTGAAGCCAAGCAGATCCCAGCCGGCAGCCATTGACTGCCATGGAGCCCACAGTGAGCCTACAGCCCACGGCACAGGACAGCCCGTCTGAAGTTTGCCAAAAGGCACATCATGAACTCTCAGTCCATGAGAAACTAAATTCTCTGGTCTGATGAAGAAAAAACCCTCTTTGGCCTGAATGGCAAGTGTCACGTCTAGAGGAAACCACTCATCATCTGGCCAATCCCATTCCTTAAATAAAGCATGGTGGTGGCAGCATCATGATGTGGGGTTGCTTTGCAAGTACTCACAGTACTTGATAATAACTTGTAATTATCTTAAGGAGTGTGTAATGAGCTAAACTATAAGCCATTCTGATCAGCTCCTCAAGAAAACTTCTGACCTGTATGTTCATGTTGACTCCACACTATACAGCTGCTCAGTCTGTTCTTCTATTGCAGCTTTAAGGAGGAGCTTGCTTGAGACATCTTCTGTTTGACAATGCAGAGTTTAGTTGAAGAACAGTTTGTGCTGAGCTAAAACTTCCTCCTGCTCACCATCAACATGTTGCTCTTCTTAACTGGCCTGATCTCTTCTCTTATATGTAAGTATTCAGTTACAGGCAGGATATGTGTTTGTCTCTTCTCTTTGTTTTTATTAATAAGTGTGTTGCTTGCGTTAATTTGTTTAATGTATATTCAATTTCCATGGGTTTGATTCTTGATTTTGAAGGTGTCAGTTTTGCGAACATCACCCCAGTCCAGACGGAGGTTTAT
Source organism: Pseudorasbora parva (assembly GCF_024679245.1). Taxonomy (NCBI): domain Eukaryota; kingdom Metazoa; phylum Chordata; class Actinopteri; order Cypriniformes; family Gobionidae; genus Pseudorasbora; species Pseudorasbora parva. The sequence goes on from NC_090180.1 coordinate 439,209, forward strand.
GAGAAAGAGGGAGAAAATGTTCCTCTGTCCTGTAACTACTCCTCAGCATCCACACTACAGTGGTATCGACAACATCCCGGATCGGCTCCAGAATTTCTCCTGCTCATTATACATTCCACAGGACAAGTTTCACGAAAGTCAGAAATTGTGGATCGAGACCCTCGATTCTCTGGAAAACTGAATAAGGAGAAAACCCAAACCTATCTGGAGATCTCCTCTGCTACAGTCTCAGACTCTGCGATGTATTACTGTGCCATGGAGCCCACAGTGGCAGGAAACACACACACACACTGTACAAAAACACCCACAACCACAACACTGTAGTTGCATGTCTTCATAAAATATCTGCAAATAAATAAAAGACGTATCCATATTTTAAATAAATATATTTGAAAGCCAGCAATAAATAAATAAATAAAACAGTTTTATGATATAGTATTAAAATTGTTATCATGGAAAAACTACCATACTAAAACTTTTAGTATTAGGCTTGCATGTATAAGAGTACACATGTATAACATTATGCTCAGCAGAAATACAGCACTTATGATATCACATCGCCCCCTGCTGGATATTGTAGGAACTGTTAACTCATTGAAACATTGGATATGTTTGATCTTTGTTGGACCTACAGATCTTAGAGAAATGCAGATGATGTTGACGTCATGACTTCCTGCTGTTATATTCACCTCAACACATTTAATGATCAACCTCTCGAGACACATTAACACTCTTCTGGTGTGATCAAGAGTCCAAATGGCCAGCCAACAAACGGAAACATATCTGGTGATTCTCTTTATAGCATCAGGTACAATCCACCGGTCCAACATTTTTGTGTGCTTATTCAATATATGTATATAAACAAATGTATCTGATTCAAAACTAATTGTATTACTTTCCTTCCAGGTGTAATCTGTCAGGATCGGATTGAACCCAGGGACTCGAGGACCAGTGTTGTCAGTACAGAAGGAGATTCTGTGACACTCGAGTGCTCGTACGATTCAACCAGCAGCTATGTTCTCCTTTATTGGTACAGACAGTTTACTAACACAGAGCCACAATTTGTGCTGGTGAAAGGCGGGCGTTCAGAGAGAAATGAGTATATACCAGACCAGCGATTTTCATCGCTTACATCCCAGACATCCACCTCACTGACCATCAAAAGTGTAACTCTGGCAGATTCAGCTCTCTATTATTGTGCTCTGAGAGTTAGAGCCCAGTGACACAAAGTGCCTGAGACGCTTTACAAAAACTCACACCGAAAACTTACTTTGAACAGTAAATTATCAAATGAATATCAAACCACACTTGTGTCTTTATAAACCACAGAGCCAAACTGCAGGATTTGGTAACACCTGCTGGAAATAAACAAAGAGATGCTTGTGGCGTACAGTAAACATAAGTTATTAATATGATTAATCGCATAATATGTGTGTGTAATGTGTATAATTATTTGTATATATAAATACACACACATGCATTTATATATATACTTAAGAAAAAAATGTTAGATTTACATGTTAAATGTTAGATTTTTTAAATATATAAATGAATGTGTGTTGAAATGTACATACTAATTATACTCATTTATATATTATGTAAACACAAACTTTTTTTATGCAATTAATCGTTTGACAGTCCTAAATATAATGTAATGTAATATAATAATGCAGTCTGATTAAACCCACAAAAATCATTTTGTATGAATGAAGACCTTTGTCTATCTTCATGCACTTTACAACAGTGTTTATTTAATGTTCCTTGTCTATTAAAATTTTAACTGCACAATTTTTGCATTTATATCAAATAATTGTGATTAGACGATTAATCAATAATCACTACAGGTCTGTGGCTGGCTGATGAAGACCAAAAGTAGAGAAATACTTCATAAGATGAGGAAGGAGGCGGCGCTTCCTGAGGCTTCAGATTCGTCTCTTGTCATGTTGTGTTATTTTGCTCTGCTTAGGCTCACAATGTTGCTGTACACAGTCATTTTAATCTTAACCCTTGCAGGTGAGTGTGTTTTCTTCACCAAGTGTGTGTGACTATTACTGAAAATAAGTTTTTTTTTTAATGCCAAGTTGTGGAAATCAACCTCTTTCTCCTGTTGTGTATTTTGCAGATGTCACTCATGCAGATGCCATTACCTCAGAACACACAGAAGTGCTTAGGCACGAGTCTGAGAACATAACTCTGTCCTGCAGCTTCTCCTCGGCATATCGTCTCCTGTGGTATCGGCAGCACCACACACACGCTCCCCAGTTCCTCATGCTCATCCAGCAAAGCTCTGGGAAAGTATTGCAGAGTTCAGACGAGCGTCTGTCGGGAAAACTGAACGCGGAGAAGAATCGTGTCTATTTGGAGATCTCCTCTTCCACCGTACGAGACTCAGCGCTTTATTTCTGCGCGCTGGAGCCCACAGTGACAGGAAGCACAACATTACTGTACAGAAACCTGACCTCATGAGATCTCAGCATTCACTGTCAGTTATGAGGAGGAGCTTCAAGCCATTTAAAGATCTCAGAGCCATCAGAGCCGAGCCATTTCAGGATAATGCTGCTCTTCACAATGATCCTGCTCGGGGCTGCTGGGAGTGAGTATATAACGCTATACTGCTTAAGTCTTAATAACACAATATTTAAGTATAACTACACTGCAAATGGTGTCAGACTTATGGACTTGCTTCTTCTAATTGTGTTCATTTTCAGGTGGCCGGTTTGAGAGCCTCATCACGTCTGAGCAAGCGGAGGTCTTTCATGAGGAGGGGGACATTATCACTCTGTCCTGCAGATACTCAACAGCGATTAGTTTGCAGTGGTACCGCCAAAACCCCAGATCAGCTCCTGAATATCTCTCATTAATCCTGCAAACCTCAGGGCGGGTCCAGCGTGCAGAGAATCTGGATTCTCGGTTTTCAGTGAGACTAAATGAAAAGAAAACCCATGTGTTTCTGGAGATCTCCTCCGCATCTGTATCAGACACTGCTCTGTATTACTGCGCTCTGGAGCCCACAGTCACAGGAAACACACACACACCATACAATAACCTGAGGAAACACAACACACACACCGTACAATAACCTGAGGAAACACAACACACACCATACAATAACCTGAGGAAACACAACACACACCATACAATAACCTGAGGAAACACAATACACACACCATACAATAACCTGAGGAAACACAACACACACACCATACAATAACCTGAAGAAACACAACACACACCATACAATAACCTGAGGAAACACAACACACACCATACAATAACCTCCCATTACAAAGCAGAAAACACACAGACCCAGTACAAACAGTTCCTTTTCTCTTTCCTTAATATTCTAGTTTGCAAAAAGTCTCCTCTTCTCCAAGCCAGACATCTCCCTAAATATGCAAATGCTATCAAGACTCTGAAGACAAACATGTCCTCCTAAAACCACTTCAGCCATTGCAACACTCAGACAATACACCAGTGTAATAGCCCGAACAATATACAGTAGAAAATATAAAAACTCCTGGACGATATGATAAAGTCCATCTGTTCTATGATTAATCTGCCATCTAGTGGTCCTTTAGGCTCGGTACACTGGACAGAAACACATGCAAGATCTTTCCTGAGGCTTTATTATATCATATCAAGCAGTAAAATGTAAAATAGAACTGCCATCTAATCAAAAATGACACAAATAGTTTATTTATATAAAAAATATATCGTTTTTTTTCTCCATCATCCCCTGAAGGAGTTCTGGTTCCTTGCCACCATTGCCTTTGGCTTTTGGCTTGCTCAGTTGGGGACACTAAATAATCAACTATATCACTGATCTGTCCACACTGACACTATATGATAAATGATATTAGCTGAATAACATCACCATTGACAGACGGATCAGTGCAGCATCTGCAGTAAAGTCGTCAATGTACCGGTCTGTGGTGGTGAAGAAGGAGCTGAGCCGTAAGGCGAAGGTCTCGCTTTACCGGTCAATCTACGTTCCTACTCTCACCTATGGTCATGAGCTGTGGGTCCTGACAGAAAGGACCAGATCCCGGATACAGGCGGCTGAAATGAGCTTTCTCCGCAGGGTGGCTGGGCGCTCCCTTAGAGATAGGGTGAGAAGCTCGGTCACTCGGGAGGAGCTCAGAGTAGAGCCGATGCTCCTCCACATCGAGAGGAGCCAGCTGAGGAGGCTCGGGCATCTGTTTTGGAGCCTCCTGGATGCCTTCCCTGAGGAGGTGTTCTGGGCACGTCCCACCGGGAGGAGGCCCCGGGGAAGACCCAGGACACGCTGGAGGGATTATGTGTCCCGGCTGGCCTGGGAACGCCTCAGGGTTCCCCCGGAGGAGCTGGAGTTGGCTAGCGAGAATGAAGTCTGGGCATCTCTGCTTAGACTGTTAGACTGCTTAGCCCCCACGACCCGGCCCCGGATAAGCGGAAGATGATGGATGGGTGGATGGATGGATGGATGGATGGGTGGATGGATGGATGGACATCACTGTTTTAACCATAGCGGCTGTACAGACAAATCAAATTCTGTTGCATTATCTTCCTGTTAACACTGTGAAGCTGCTTTGAAACTATTGGACCAAACATTGAATAAAAGAAATCAAAAGCAAGAACCAGTTTATGCACAAATAAGTGCAATGATTAATTTGATGTAAATGTTGGACCAAATGTTTACCAAGTTGATCAGTGAATTGACACTGTGAACATAATTTCTTGATTTCTGAAGGGAAACTCATCTTCCTGAGCTTCTCTTTGGTCCTGAGTCTGATTTAGGGAGACGTTCATGATCATGAGAATGAGAATGATCCTGCATTTCCACTTTACACCAGCAGGAGCACACAGCGTGAGTGGGTTGTGTTGTGTGGAAGGAAACTCAACCCTGATATTCAGAGAACGGTCTCTGTCTGTCAGGTCTGAGTTTAGCTGGGGCTTTAGATGTCTAAAGCGGATCGTTCAGGTCAATCATGAGGACTTGGCTGAGGGATATCCTTATTGTTTTATTCTGTCTAGGTGATGTTTATTTACTGTTTATTTTATTATTGAATGAGAATGTTGTTTGGGATTGTGATGAGAGGCGGTTAAATCCTGAACTGTGTGTGTTCTCCACAGAATGCAGAGGACAACACACTGTAGGTCATCCAACCACAGCTCCAGCCTTCCTGGGAGAGACCGCGACCCTGATCTGTGAATATAACACAACAGACACAATGCCTGCTCTGCTGTGGTACAGGCAAACTCAGCATCTGCCTCCAGAGTATATATTAGTAAGACACAATCTTGGGAACGGAAGTAATTCCAAACACTTCCCCAACAAGCGCTTTCAGTCCCGGCTGGATTGGGGAAAGATTACACTGACGGTCCTGGACCTGCGTGTGTCTGACTCTTCTGTGTACTTCTGTGCTCTGAGACCCACTGTGAACACAGGATATTGAGTTCTCTGACAGAAACCTGAACCCCACTGCACATGGTTTGATGCCATGCTCTCTTTCTCTTAAAAATAAAGCTTCCAAAAGGGTTTTTTCTTTGCAGTGATTTTATAGAAGAATTATTTTTGGTTCCCCAAAGAACCTTTCGCTGAAGCATTTTTCCTTAAAGCGAAGAACTTTGTAATAATCTGAAGAAGCTCTTTTTATAGAACCTTTTTGTGTAAAGGAAAGGTTACATGAATATTTAACGTTCTCAATGAGACAATCAATGCCAATAAAGAACCTTAATTGATGACAAAACTGCTGATATATATATAAAAAACATAAAATATATAATATAGAAATTTTCTGGTTCACATTATGAAATTAAACCTTTGCTCCAGATTAAAACTTCTGTCCTACCGATGTGATATTAAACTAACCTAAAATGTGAGACAGAGGTCAGTAACGCAGTTACTGTAACACTGATTTAAAATCTGTCATTGTTAGATTGTTCTGCTCTATGGACAGCGTTATAAACTTTATATATATATAACATTATTGAGCTAGGAAACATACACCAATCAGGCATAACATTATGAGCACCTTCCTAATATTGTGTTGGTCCCCCTTTTGCTGACCCGTCTCTAATGGACTCCTCTAGACCCCTGAAGGTGTGCTGTGGTATCTGGCACCAAGATGTTAGCAGCAGATCCTTTAAGTCCTGTAAGTTGCGAGATGGATCGGGCTTGTTTGTTCGGCTCATCCCACAGATGCTCGATTGGATTGAGATCTACGGAATCTGGAGGCCGAGTCGACGCCTCAAACTGGTTGTTGTGCTCCTCAAACCATTCCTGAAGCATTTGTGCTTTGTGTCAGGAGCATTATCCTGCTGGAAGAGCCACAGCCACCAGAATACCGTTTCCATGAAAGGCTGAACATGGTCTCAGCAATGCTTAGGTAGGTGGAGCGTGTCAAAGGAACATCCACATGGATGGAGGACCCAAGGTTTCCCAGCAGAACATTGGCCAAAGCATCACACTGCCTCCGCCGGCTCGCCTTCTTCCCATAGTGCATCCTGGGGCCATGTGTTCCCCAGGTAAGCCACACACACACACACACACAAACCCGGCCATCCACGTGATGTAGAAGAACACGTGATTCCTCAGACCAGGCCACCTTCTTCCATTGCTCCGTGGTCCAGTTCTGATGCTCACGTGCCACTGTTGGTGCTTTCGGCGGGGTCAGAGGTCACCCTGACTGGTCCATACGCCTCAAACTGAGCTGCTCTGTGTATTCTGACAGCTTTCTATCAGAACCAGCATTAACTTCTGGAGCAGTTTGAGCTCCAGTAGCTCGTCTGTTTGATCGGACCCCACGGGCCAGCCTTCGCTCCCCACGGTCATCAATGAGCCTTGGCCGCCCATGACCCACCAACTAAGAGGAGCCGTGATGAAGCGATGTTAGCCGTGTTATTCAATTCACATGTCAGTGGTCATGTTAGGCCTGATTTTGTATCTCGGCTACATTAATTTACATTACATTTATATTAGACCACTGGAAATGACAAGAACATCAATCAATGAGTTTATAACAGCCCTTCAAATTCTGAATAGAGTCTATAGCATCCGGTGGCACATGCCAGTGACATCACTGTACTGTGATTGGCTGTTGAAATCAGTGACATCACTGCACTGTGATTGGCTGTTGAAAGCACAGAGAGCTCCAGTTGTCTGAAGGAGGCTGTTGGTAGTTCTGCAATCCTCAGAGGAAACTGTCATTTAAACAATGTCTTTTTGTTTGTTACTAGTTGTTTTAATGGCATTCATTGGTAAGATTTCTGTTCTATACATACATTTGCTTTCTGTATGTGCATATTTGATGCTAACTTTAGTGGATTTGGAACATTTACATTAATGAACTGAGTTGAATCAATGATAAATGAGATACTTTCTGTAGAGCTCCTTTACAAAGCTGAAGTAATTTCATAAATGATTAATTTTGCAACACTGTTTATTTCTGTAAAGCTGCTTTGAAACAATCTAAAGTGTTATGAATGTGACTTGCTGTAAATTGCTAATTCAACATTATTCTCAGGTGCCAGTGAACAAGACAGCATTACTCCAACATCTCCTGCTGTCCATACAAAGGACAAAGAAAAAGCGACTATTTCTTGTAAATACCAGTACACGGTGTCAATGAATAACCTACAGTGGTATCGACAACAGCCCAACTCTGCTCCAGAATTCCTGATTCTAATCATGGAGTCGGGACAAATCCAGAACGCTACGCCTCCTCACCCTCGGCTGACAGCCTCGGTGAATAAAGGAAACAAGACGGTGAATCTGGAACTCTTCCCTGCAGAAGTGGAGGACTCTGCCATGTATTACTGTGCACTGCAGCCCACAGTGGCAGGAAACTCTATCTGCACATACACAAACCTGCTCAAAGCTGAACGGGTGAGATGTGAGAGAGCATGAGATCAGAGAGTCTGCACACACACCACTAGAGGACAGCACTTATCATGACCCTCGTGTGAGTAAAGTTAAAAAGATGCACGCGAGACTACACAGCAACACACATCAACACCTGAAGGGCCTGAGAACAGAAGATCAGGCAGGATGAGGACAGCACTAGTGCTAACTCTCATCGCTACTTCAGGTATTACCTATAAAGCATGAGTTTTTAATATGAATGTATCATTTCAAAGCTTAATGACACTTTGTATTTCCTTTCCAGTAGCTCTTGGTGATCGCATTGGACCAGATGAAGCTGTTGTTATAAGAAAAGAAACCGACCGGGTGACATTGAGTTGCTCATATGAAACAAGCAGTGAATATGTTGATCTTTATTGGTACAGACAGTTTCCTAACAGTGAGCCACAGTATTTACTGTGGAAAGGTGCGCGATCAAGAGATGACTTTGGTAATATACCACCTTATTTTGAATCGTCTACATTCAGATCGTCCACTGAACTGATTATTAAAGCCGTGGCTCTGTCAGATTCAGCTCTCTATTACTGTGCTCTTTGGAAGGACCCAGTAATTCAAATTATATAAGAAGCTGTACAAAAACACACTCTCTTTGAACTCACAAACATCAAAGTATTACCAAACCCAGATGAATTATCTGTCATAAGCATTACTGTATGTGGGCACACCTGCAACGTATATTGTAACCAAAACCAGAAGAGTAATAGATTTATTGAAGGCGCATTTGTTCTGTGAACAAAGTGTAGAAATGCAGATCATGTAGACATCCAGTGCGGTTTCTATAATATCTTCATACTGACCAACATCTGATATAGGCTCATTCATCTCAAATGTACTCACTCTGAAAGATGCAATCCTTGTTGTTAGTATTAGAGTGAACCCACAATGAGCTCCAGGTATGAAACGTGTTACTAAAACATAATGTCTGTTTCCTAAGGTCATATTATGGGCTGGTTTCACAGCATTAGGGCTTAGTTCAGTTAGGACAATTAAAGGGTTAGTGAAAATGTTAAAATTAAAATTCTGTCAATAATTAATTCCTCCTGTGGTTGGCCAGCCGTCAGAACTCTGTTCATCTTCACACACAGATGAAGATATTAGTGTTGAAATCCGATGGCTCAGAAAGGCCTTCATTGACACCACCTCAAATAAAGATTCAAACGGTTATGAATCAGTGTATTGATTCATGATTCGGATCGCGTGTCAAACTGCTGAAATCACGTGACATTGGCGATCCGAATCATGAATCGATTCCCTGATTCATAACCGTTTGAATCTTTATTTGAGGATTGAACACAAATGCGGAAGAGAAGCCAATGCTGAATAAAGTCGTAGTTTTTGTTATTTTTGGACCCAAATGTATTTTGGATGCTTCAAGAGACTCTAATTAACCCACTGATGTCTCATATGGACTACTGTGATGATGTTTTTATTCCCTTTCTGGACATGGACAGTATAGTGTGCATACACTTGCATACGCTCTCGGACTAAATATAAAATATCTTAAACTGTGTGTGAAGATGAACGGAGGTCTTACGGGTGTGGAGCGACATTAGGGAGAGGAGTTAATGACAGACATTTCATTTCTGGCTGAACTAACCCTTTAACTTTAAGGTTACTTTTATCAAGTAAACTACACATATACAGCATGTTATATGAATGTGTTTTTGGAACAGAGGGGGAAACGGTCTCATTCGCAGCAGATATATGCTGCCCATCATAAATCATTCAAAGCATGAGAATGACAGAGTTGGAGGAGAACACTGGACAATGTGACAGAATGGACTATATTCGCCTGTATTTGCAATACATGACACACACCACTAGAGGACAGCCCTTCTCATGACTCTCATGTGTGTAAAGTTAAAAAGATGCACGCGAGACTACACAGCAACACACATCAACACCTGAAGGGCCTGAGTACAGAAGATCAGGCAGGATGAGGAGAGCACTAGTGCTAACTCTCATCGCTACTTCAGGTATTACATATAAAGCATGAGTTTTTAATATGAATGTATCATTTCAAAGCTTAATAACACTTTGTATTTCCTTTCCAGTAGCTCTTGGTGATCGCATTGGACCAGATGAAGCTGTTGTTATAAGAAAAGAAACCGACCGGGTGACATTGAGTTGCTCATATGAAACAAGCAGTGAATATGTTGATCTTTATTGGTACAGACAGTTTCCTAACAGTGAGCCACAGTATTTACTGTGGAAAGGTGCGCGATCAAGAGATGGCAAGAGTCATATACCAGATCCTTATTTTGAATCGTCTACATTCAGATCGTCCACTCAACTGACTATTAAAGCCGTGGCTCTGTCAGATTCAGCTCTCTATTACTGTGCTCTTTGGAAGGACCCAGTAATACAATAAGAAGCTGTACAAAAACACACACTCTTTGAACTCACAAACATCAAAGTATTACCAAACCCAGATGAATTATCTGTCATAAGCATTACTGTATGTGGGCACACCTGCGACTGATACAGTAGCCAAAACCAGAAGAGTAATAGATTTATTGAAGCTGCATTTGTTCTGAACACGGCAAAGTGTAGAAATGCAGATCATGTAGAAATCCAGTGCGGTTTCTATAATATCTTCATACTGACCAACATCTGATATAGGCTCATTCATCTCAAATTTACTCACTCTGAAAGATGCAATCCTTGTTGTTAGTATTAGAGTGAACCCACAATGAGCTCCAGGTATGAAACGTGTTACTAAAACATAATGTCTGTTTCCTAAGGTCATATTATGGGCTGGTTTCACAGCATTAGGCCTTAGTTCAGTTAGGACATTTAACACATGCATGGTCAAAAGAGAGAGAGGTAACACCCCGGATGTTAAATTATAAGCTCAAATATATATAAATAATATAACATTACAAGATGTTTATTGTAAACATAATGTTCAGCTTTTAATGGGGCAGCAAAGATATGATAGATACGAAAGAACAAGATAGGCTTCTAATAATCGTTCAGTGCACAAAACCATAATATGAAACCATGGGCGTCGGAAGCAAATAAAATGTTAGAATGTAATTTACATTAAATACAAATATACTGCCATTTACTAAACGATTCATTGTGCCAGACAAAATTACGGAAATCAGTGAGCTATTTACCGTGGCTATAGTGTAGAGTTACGATGCATGTCATCAAGTTTTGAAGCAAATTGATCAGCGGTTCAAATCCGCCTTTTGCCACAATCGCTCTACTCCCGACCTAGTGGCTCCTCCCTCCTCACTACCCTTGACGACGGGCAAGCCAGGGGGTATGAAGGTCTACCGCCGGTGAAGCGGGCCATCGTGATGCAACTGCGTCCAGCGGCCGCTTCCAGGACCAGACCTGAAGCTCCCGCCCGAGGCCTGTGGAGTCTCTTCCGGTCTGACTGCGAGGGCCTTCAAGTCTTGTGACAAGGCTGCGTCCGTCCTGCATGCCATGGTGCTGCTTCAGGTGCACCAGGCCCAAGCACTCATGGACATGCATAAGGGTAGTCCTGGCCCAGAGCTCCTCCGGGACCTCCGGGCGACGAAAATCTCGGCCCGTGCTATTGGCCAGGCGATGTCCACCTTGGTGGTCCGCGAGCGGCATCTCTGGCTCAACCTGGCCAAAATGAAGGAGACCGATTAGACTCGGTCCCTGGACTCCCCTATGCCGTCGGCTGGGTTGTTTGGCGTCGCGGTCGAGACCTTTGCACAGCAGTTCTCGGCCGCCCAGACGGAGGCCATCCGGGACATCCTGCCCCGGCGGGCCGCTGTTGCCTCCACTCTGCCGCCGGTTGCAGCACCTTTGCCTGCCGTCGCCGACGACGTCCGCCCGCCGCTGCCCCGCTCCCGCCCCTGCCCAGCAGCAGCCACCACCCGGGCGTAGGCATGGAGCCGGCCATGGGCAGGACCAGCATGCTCAGGCCGCTGCCAAGCTAGGTGGCAAGCACCGTCACAAGAGACCCTGAGACGGGCCGCCTGGAGATGAAGGAGACGCTCTACAGGAAGTGGCAGCAGCATCACTTACTCCCCCTGGTGGAGGGCCGAGGGGGTATTTGTGTTTAACATCTGTTCCAAGGCTGTGGTGTAGCCTCGTCCGGGGCGCTGGCTCGTGGCACCTCGCTGACAGATATTTGTAGAGCTGCGGGCTGGGCGACACCCAACACGTTCGCTAGATTGTATAGCCTACGTGTAGAGTCGGTATCTAACGACTATTCTTTAGTCGTTCGGCAACCCTGCAGTCAGAACCACTGTAGGCGATACACCCTTACATATCTAAAGTTAAATTTTGCGCAATTCAACACGACAGCGATCAACTTGAGCTAAGCATATCGAGTATTTATCATCTCTACTAATGGCTAAGTGTATAATATTGTAACTTTATGCTAAGTAATGCTATGCTATATTAGGCAGCTACACGTGCTAGTGATACATGCTTCATGAAAACATAAACCAAATAAATGTATAATCAAAATGAAAGATTACCTGTCCAGCAGAAATACAGCCGTCAATGAGTCGTTTATCAGCCCCTTTAGGTCCCTCAGTTCTCAACATCATTGGAAAGCCACGCCCATATTTACTCACCTTTAATTTCTTTGTTTATCCAAAGACTTCTTGTGCATTGCCTTTACATGCAGGCCTACTGTCTTCTTCTTTTTTTTGCATTGTTTGCCTTCGCTGACTGCAAAACCCGGCACCGTGCATTTTGAATGCTTTTGCTCTTCCTAGGGGCGCGCGCATGTGGGCGGATCCTGTAGCGAAAGCTGTGGTTGCCATGGTAGCGAGAGAGAGTGACAGTCGTCCAAACCAATCATTTGTTTCGTCCCGAACTAAAATAATGAGTGGTGTTTATTGCAGATTAAACAGTCTAGAGTTACTTTATTTTATATTTGTATACTCTCTTTTTCAGAGTACTTACATTTTAATTATGTATTGACATATAAAGAAAGTTTAAACAAATTTGGACAAAAGTGTTTTAGATCATTACCCTACCCACTACCTTACCTTTAAGTGAAGTACGTGTTCCGTGAGTTTCATTATCAGCACATGACATTCTCCGCTGTTAAAAAAATAAATGAAATGTTCAAAAACACATCACTGCCAAAAGTTTCTGCCCAAACTTCACGGGCCGTTTAAATGTTTAAACCCAGAGGCATATCTTAACTTTAAGGTTACTTTTATCATGTAAACTACACATATACCGCATGTTATATGCATGTGTTTTTGGAACAGAAGGGAAAACGGTCGCATATGCAGCAGATATATACTGCCCATCATAAATCAAAACACGAGAATGACAGAGTTGGAGGAGAACACCAGAAAATCTGACAGAATGGACAATATTCACCTGTATTTGCAATACATGAGCCGCGGTTTAACCAGGTCAATATATTCAGATCTGTCAGGTGTTCTAATAATTTTGGCCACCACGGTAAGTTTGGGCTTTGAGTTTTTTTGCTGTAAGTTTCAGTGGTCTAAAATAAAATAAAATCAGTATATACACCTTAAATGTCTTATGTTTGTTCTGCTAATGACGTAGAGGCTGTCTCTAAAGCTGGACCCCAGCTCTAACCCTAAAGTGTGTGTGTTTGGGGTCAGTAGGAGGGGCTTCCGTGTGCTGACTCCATCTAGGCCATCCTGAGGATGTGGTTTAGACATAGATTAGCTACAAACAGAGCTGTCAGTCACAGCATCAGCCGGAACAATGCTCCTCTGTTTACTTGGCCTGCTGTCTACATTCAGAGGTGAGTAGCTCAATATTTCTTCATTTTTAATAACTTCCATCTTGTAACCACAAACCTTTCAGCTTTTACATGATGATATCTTTATTATCTCTGTTCAATAAATCCTCCAGAGGTCAGTTTCAAGAAGATCAGCCAAGATACAAGACCCTAATGAACCTACACAAATACTAATTTATCTTTTTCAGGTGGCATTTGTGGAGATCTCATCACTCCTGTCCAAACTGAGGTTTATATGAAGAGTGGGGATAAAGTCACGTTGTCTTGCAACTATTCTTCAGGCCTTTCTCTGTATTGGTATCGTCAATATCCAAGGTCCATTCCACAGTTCCTTCTTCTAATACTACAAAACAGCCGGGAGTCTGAGATCGTGGAGCCGGGTATGTCAGTGAAGTTAAATGAAAAGCAAAGCTCAGTGGATCTGGAGATCTCCTCAGTGAAAGTCTCAGACGCTGCAGTGTACTACTGTGCGTTGAAGCCCACGGTGAGAGGAAACCCGACAGCGCCGTACAAAAACCTGAATCTGGCCTGACAAAGGGTATTTAAGGACTGAAAAATATACTAATCCTCTTGAATGTACATGTTGACCTGTTCTGATCACACTCTAGTTACGTATTTTAAATTAGATTCCATTTGTAAAGTTAAAAAAGTGCTTCTAAAGCATTTATTAATCTTAGGTAATGTTAATTTCAGCCTTTACCAATACATTATTAAAATCTAAAGTTGAATCTGTTAATATTATTCAATGGATTGAGCTAAACTGAGCTGAACTAATGCATTTTTTTTCTATAATGTTCGTTAATGCATTAACACATGTTAACTTATTGTTAAGTGTTACCACTTTTTAAAATCTATTCATTGGTGAAACTACTGTATGGCCGACCAATGTGATTCCAGTATTGTATTAGATTAAAACGAGAGAATCATAACCTTTGTGTCTTTGCGCATTTTTAAGAGAGGTCAAAATGAATTATGTCTTAAAATGAATTGTTCCACTGTTCGTTTCTCTTTTTGTGTATGGAGTAATGAATCTGATGATGATATTCAGATATACAAGCAGAGATTGTAATTTAACACAGAACAACACATTTTAAAATATTTGATGGATGCTAATTATGTCTATGCCCTGATAAGAATTAATATATATATATATATATATATATATATATATATATATATATATATATATATATATATATATATATATATATATATATATTGCAGGATGTAGTTCTCAGAAATGAGTCTGAATGGGTGCGAATGTTTTAATTCTCACTGTTTTTATTTTTATTTTTTAACACTGACCTTCTACAATTCTTGTTTGTTTACACTGAATAAATTACAAGTTGTTGTAGTTTTATACAGTGTGGTTATTTGTAATGCTTGTATGGTCTAAAAAAGTCCCTTCATGTTTACAGGGCCCTATTGATCTTTAAACTGGTCAAAGGATCAAAGAGCCTGTCTGGATAGCAAACCAACATTGAAATACTGTCAAATCAATGTTAATGTGTCAGTGTTAACTGCCCTGAATTTACATCACGCTTGTATTAATGTTGATATATATATATTTTTATTATTTCATCCAAAAATCATTGGTAATGGCATTGAATCAATGTTTCAACATGATATTAGTTCAGAAAAGGAAACACAACAATTACAACTTGTGTAGGTGAACTCAAAATTCAACTATTTGAATAAAATCTATTGATCACGTTGATCACTGTTGGTCATTGATGAGATCCGTGAATTATTCTACTTTACGATGCTGAACACTTCATCACCTGGGGGGTATTCTAGAAAGCTTGTGTGACATACCCGGTGTGTTTAAGAGGAAGTTAGCGGTTAACCTCAACTTTCAGTTTCCAAAAACAGAGGTAACTTTCAGGGTATGCAAGAAGGTAATGTTTAAATGTTAATTCAAATTGATGGATCTGCATTCAATTAATTAGCATCAAACAAACAATATAACCCTTATTCACAGTGAATAAAGAATACTTATTGAACAAAGAGATTGAAACAATTATTGCAAAACAACCAAATACAGGTCAATGTCGTAAAGTAGGTTATGTAAATCGCCATTAGGTAGATGGCACACTTCTTCTTTGTGTCTGTTTCAATGGGGAATCATCGATTTGTCACTCTGTTGAGATTGTCTTGTGTGTTAACCGGGAACATGCTCTGAGTTGGCTCAACTTACTCACAGATGCGTTTTGGAACCAGAATACCTCGAGTAAGCAAGGTTTGGGTTAATCAAACGAGAGTGTAAGGTATGTGACGGTAAGATAACCTTGCTTTCTGGAATACACCCCAGATCATCTCTGTTTCTGGATTTCTTTGCAACAAATTATGTTTTGGTAAACACTGACCAAAGACCAAACTAAAGCAAACACTGATCACCATAATGGTGACCAAGCATTCAATAAAGACATATTGTCTTATTTTATCTTCAGTTGATTGCAGGCTGTGTGACTTTATGTCAGCTGCAGTTGTTGTGTTTATTTTTCCGACCTGTAAGGTTGCCAGAATAATAATCTTACACGGTGTGTTAATAGGCCAGAGGAGAACTGGCACCCCGACTGAGTCTGGTTTCTCCCAAGGTTTATTTTTCTCCGTCATGCCCCGATGGAGTTTTGGTTCCTTGCCACTGTCGCCTTTGGCTTGGCTTGCTCAGTTGGGGACACTAAAAATATGATTAAAGTTATTCAACTTATTATACAAATAAAATATATGAATTAGGTCTTATTTAATTCTATAAACTATAATACTGATCTGCCAACATTGTCGCTATATGATAAATTAAAATAAGATGATAACATCACTGTTTTCTCCAGTACGACTGTACAGCCAAATCTAATTTTGTCGCAATATTATCCTGTTTGACACTGAAGCTGCTCTGACACAATCGTGATTGTAAAAGCGCTATATAAATAAAGTTGATTGATTGATTGATTTTTCTGAACTAACATCACATTGAAACAATGCCATTACCAATGATTTTTCTGGTGAAATTTCACCAATTTTAACATTAACTGTGGGTGCAAATGTGATGTTGATGTAGTGCAGTTAACACTGCTACATTAGCGTTGATTTGACATTATTTCGATGGTGGCTCGCTATCTGGGTTTGCATTCGCTCCTGTCAGAGATGAGAACTGCAACATTGGGAACATGTGAGTATGTCCCCCTCTGTAGGCACACCCTTGAGTCAGGAGGTGGCGCTTTCTGATCAGCTTGACTTGGTTTGACTTTGGCTTGTTTTCTGTTGGCGAATTGAGTCACTTTCACTCTGTCTAGTGCATCAACCAACATGTGCCTTCTAGTCTTTGTGATTTTGGTTCTTCATACAGGTGAGATTTCATTAATTTCTCAGTATTATTGACTTCAATGATTTAATAATCGTATTGATCAGATTATTTTACTGCTTCTCATAGGAAACATCCTGGCAAACACGATAACGGCTCATGATTCTGTAAAACATGTTTTAGAGGGTGAAAGCGTAACTCTCAAGTGTAACTACAGTGGAGTCCCTGATACTCTCCAGTGGTATGCTGAACATCCCGGATCGACACCACAGTTCCTCCTCTACATCTATGAAAGTGGGCTAGTGAGTGAAAACATACCACAGCATTTGACGCCAATAATTCATAAAAACACAAAGCGTGTGGATCTGAAGATCTCCCCTGCATCTGTGTCAGACTCTGCTCTGTATTACTGCGCTCTGAGGCCCACAGTCACAGGAAACACACACACACCATACAATAACCTGAGGAAACACACACACACACACACACACACACCATAAAATAACCTGAGGAAACACACACACACCATACAATAACCTGAGGAAACACACACACACACACCATACAATAACCTGAGGAAACACTTCCCTAGTACTTAAGCGAGCTCTTAACACATTATACTCCATCACGTCTATTGCGGTCTCAAAACTCTGGCCATGGACATGACCAGCTCATCCTGGAGTGTCTGCTGAGATCGAGTCAATTAAATTCCCCCAGTAAACGTAGATCCGACACGACATCCTCAATAAACCCATCTCTGGCGTGACGACTCCAATCTTATGAATAATCTTATGTATATCTATTTATCTAATATGACTTAAGACCTGCAATGTTGCCAGAATAATAATCATAAACTGTTAGTTCATCGGCCAGAGGAGAACTGCCCCCCTGACTGAGTCTGGTTTCTCCATCATCCCCTGAAGGAGTTCTGGTTCCTTGCCACTGTTGCCTTTGACTTTTGGCTTGCTCAGTTGGGGACACTAAATAATCAACTATATCACTGATCTGTCCACATTGACACTATATGATAATTGATAGATTATTGATTAGCTGAATAACATCACCTTTTTCTCCAGGGCTGCTGTACAGCCGAATCAAATTCTATTGCAATATCTTCCTGTTAACACTGTGAAGGTGCTTTGAAACAATTGGACTTGTAAAAAGCGCTATGTAAGTAAAGGTGACTTGACTTGGCAATAACCTGAGGAAACACAGTTGAAGTTGAGCACTGTGATAGTTTTCAACAAAATACTTTATATCTGTGCATTGCTGTGCTTCTATTATTTTGATTAATGTATTTTATCACACAGAGTAAAACGTTGTTGAGCTGCATCTCCTAATCTTATAAGTTTTGGTTGTGGCTTCTTTTTGTTCAAGAAACACTTTATTTTTAGCAGTTCTAGTTTGAGCTGATATCCATCTGTAACTGCATTAGTGCAGAGGCATCACCAAACCTGATATGGGTTACAGACAAATGAGCAGATGAGGAGTGTGTGGTGAAACCTGCAGGTGTCTGACACTAAAATAGACCTGTACGTTAAAGCTATACATCCAGTGTATGTGCAAAAGGGAAACACTTGAGATAAAGTGATTAGAAATGGGTTAACCCTAACCTATAAACCCTAACCTCTTAAAATATTGACAAAAGAAAATTCTAAAAATAGTTAAATCTAACCAGTATTATTATCGTGTTGAGTTCTTATTATTTTGAATAATGACGCAGCAAGGCAAGATGGGCAGAGGATCACCAATTCCCCCAATGCTGCGGCGGACAATAGTGGAGCAATATCAGAAAGGAGTTTCTCTGAGATAAAAACTGCACAGAGTTTGAAGTTATCATCATCTACAGAGCATAATATCATCCAAAGTTTCAGAGAATCTGGAACAATCTCTGTGTGTAAGGTTCAAGGCCGGAAAACCAAACTGGATGGCCGTGATCTTCAGCCCTTAGACGGCACTGCATCACATACAGGAATGCTACTGTAATGGACATCACAACATGGGCTCAGGAATACTTCCAGAAAACATTGGTAAACACAATCCAGCGTGCCATTCGCCGTTGCGGGCTAAACCTCTACAGGTCAGAATAGAAGCCATATCTAAACATGATCCAGAAGCGCAGGCGTTTCCTCTGGGCCAAGGCTCATTTAAAATGGACTGTGACAAAGTGGAAAACTGTTCTGTGGTCAGACGAATCAAAATGTGAAGTTCTTTTTGGAAAACTGGGATGCCATGTCATCTGGACTAAAGAGGACAAGGACAACCCAAGCTGTTCTCAGCGCTCAGTTCAGAAGCTGCATCTCTGATGGTCTGGGGTTCATGAGTGTGTGTGGCATGGGCAGCTTACACATCTGGAGAGGCTTCATCAATGCTGAAAGGTCTATCCAAGTGGCCCCACTTTATATTAGGTGGCCTTAAGTACAATGTACTTACTGTGTTCAAATTGTATTGCAAAACACCTTTGCTGATATCGAGGTGGGATAAGGGTAGGGTTAGAGACAGGTGTGGTGGTGTGGGTCAGTTTAAGGGTAGGGTTAGAGACAGGTGTGGTTGTGTGGATCAGTTTAAGGGTAGGGTTAGGGACAGGTGTGGTGGTGTGGGTCAGTTTAAGGGTAGGGTTAGAGACAGGTGTGGTGGTTTGGGTCAGTTTAAGGGTAGGGTTAGGCGTAAGGGAAGTGACAACTGTGTTATTACAAATGTAACTACAGAAAATAATTACAGACATAATTACATGGATTGCATTTTTATATAGCGCTTTCAACGGACCCTATGGCCATCCAAAGCGCTTTACATGTTTGCCTCACATTCACCCATTCATACACCAACGGCGGTGTAAGCCATGTAAGGCACCATCCAGCTCGTCGGGAGCAGCTGGGTTTCAGTCTCTTGCTCATGGACACCTCTACACTTGGTCAGGTGGAAGCAGGGATTGAACCACCAACCTTCCGAGTTGTAGAGAACCTACATGAACCACTGAGCCACTGCCGCCCATACATGCAGGTATTTTTTTTTAATGTAAGTACAATATAAAAACATGTATGTACACAGTAAGTGCATTGTATCAAATGATTAATTAAAATGTTAGTAAATAGTGGTTAAGGCCACCTAATATAAAGTGGGTCCATCCAAGTTCTAGAACAACATCCAGACGTCGTCTCTTTCAGGGAAGACCTTGCATTTTCCAACATGACAATGCCCGACCACATACTGCATCAGTTACAACATCATGGCTGCGTAGAAGAAGGATCCGGCACTGAAATGGCCAGCCTGCAGTCCAGATCTTTCACCATTAGAAAACATTTGGCGCATCATAAAGAGGAAGATGCGATAAAGAAGACCTAAGACAGTTGAGCAACTAGAAGCCTGTATTAGACAAGAATGGGACAACATTCCTATTCCTAAACTTGAGCAGCTTGTCTCCTCAGTCCCCAGACGTTTGCAGACTGATATAAAAAGAAGAGGGGATGACACACAGGGGTAAACATGGCTTTGTACCAACTTTTTGAGAAGTGTTGATGCCATAAAATTTAAAATCAACTTATTTTTCGCTTAAAATTATACATTTTCTCAGTTTAAACTTTTGATATGTCAACTATGTTGTAATCTGAATAAAATATTGAAATTTGATTTATGATGATTTCTAATATATGTGTGTTTTTATAGATATGTTTTCTAAAGCTTGTATTTGGTGGCCTGAGTGGTGACCGCTTGACGCTTGACATCAGAACATGTTGTCGTGTGTGTGGATTTTGGGGGATATCACACACCCCTAACCTGACATGAGTGCAGTAACAGTGCTTGCTTGATAAACCCGGCTTCCAGATATGGATTGAGCTTTCATTTTATATTATATTTTATTCATTTTATATTTTATTTACTGAAAGAATTATGGCGAATACTCTCTGGACCTCTGAGAGAAAGGACATGTTATCAGTATATTTTGGGAACATTTCTGGTTAGAACTGAAACTCACCAACTCCAGCCTTGGAGAGACTGTGTATGTGTGCAATATTCTGTGTTACAGCTCAGTGTTGAGCTGGATTACGGGCATCATGAGAAATGGGTGGACTTGTTATTCTGAATAAGCCTATTGGAATATGATGTCCATTCACATATTCAGCATTGATTTCACAATGTTTGATCTCACCCAAATAAAATCATGCCGTTTTCCTCACAGTTTCTCTTCCATTCATTTCTCAAAGTCAGTTTCATTGAAATATTGAATGCTCAGATGATGATACATGTGTGGGTGGAGCTGATGATGAGATGTGTGGGTGGAGCTGATGATGAGATGTGTGGGTGGAGCTGGTGATAATATATGTGTGGGTGGAGCTGATGATGAGATGTGTGGGTGGAGCTGATGATAATATATGTGTGGGTGGAGCTGGTGATGAGATATGTGGGTGGAGCTTTGAGAGATCATCATTTCTCAATCTCAATATTCACGCACACACACACACACTGTGCAGTCATGATGCTCCTGTGCTCTCTGCTTCTGCTGACAGTAACTCAGGGTAAGAGACCAGATTAAACATATATATGACTATAATGCACCTGCTATTGGCAAATGTCTGTTTTTGTGATTTTTGATCCTCATGTTCTACACACATTTTGCAGATGAATGTGTTGCACAGACGATAACACCACAGCAGGGCACAACACACGCGACTGAGGGCGAGCCGGTCGTTCTGTCATGCAAATATGATGTCAGTGTGCAGAATTTACTTTGGTATCGACAGTATCCTGGATCAGGACCCGAATTTCTGCTCATCGTTGTGGAGTCAGCCAAGAAGGCTGTAATATATGCAGACCCTCCTATTCCTGGACTGGATGGCAAAATGAGCATTACAGATAAGACTGTGGATCTGGAGATCACCTCTGCATCTGTGTCTGACTCTGCTGTGTATTACTGCGCTCTGAGGCCCACAGTCACAGGAAACACACACACACCATACAATAACCTGAGGAAACACACCCACACCATACAATAACCTCCCAACACACACCATACAATAACCTCCAAACACACAACATACAATAACCTGAGGAAACACACACACCATACAATAACCTGAGGAAACACACACCATACAACAACCTCCAAACACACACACTGTACAATAACCTCAAACACACTGCATATCATACAGTGTTGAAATTAAATCTCTATTTCAAATAATTTCTATCTTCTTCCAAGTAAACTCCATGGCCCTTCTTTATACAGAATCAACTGATTATACTCTACAGATTATTGTGTTTGTAGCAACAGTGAGTCTTGGGGAATAATTCATTCAAATGGGCTCATTTTCTTGAGTCTATGAATATAATTTGCTGGTTGTACATTAAATATTAACTTTATAACAGGACTTTTAATCATGTAACAGTAACCTTTATCAAAGTCGATTTCAGTCATCCAAACTGTCCTCTCGTCTCGCGCCCACAATGCCTCACTTTGGGAATGACAATAAGGCTCTTCATCTTGACACTGTCACATACAAGGGTCATTTGTATCGTCTGATTAGATCACCACAGGACGATTGATTATCGGAGCTCTGGTCATCCGGTCATGTGGTTAAATATTAATGCATTACCATCTGCCATTTTGCTACATGTTAGTGCAGGAACTCACAGTTGTGATCATAAAATATGATTTCCTTATATACTATAAATATATTATACAATGATTTGCCTTCTCTAAAATATAAATGCTTGATTAAAATATATAATAGTTACACGCAAATAGTGTAATAGTATGTGAACTGTAAAGTACAATGGATAGTAATAAAATAAACAAAAATAAAACAACATGTTTTAAATTCAGCAGGCAGTATGCACTGTAATGTGTGGTCACTGGAGTCAGATCATCTCCTTCAAAATACATCAAAATGATGAAATATTCATAATCACCACTGGGTTAGATTGACTATTTTACCGAAATGTGTTTTCAACAAGCCAATGTTTAGAGTTGGCATCTATAAACCTGTGACGTGATGTCTGAAATGATCCACAAGGTGGCGCTCTTCAACCAAAAACTGAAGCCATTCTTCACATAAGAGGAGAAGATACCAGGTGATTACTCCAGAGGTCTCAGAGACATAGTTGCTCATCTGTTCCTTGTCAGAAATGATACCCTTTCTGTGTCTGTGGCTCGTCTCGCTCTCAACAGGTAAGATCAACGAGTCCAATAAACACCTGAGAAGAGCACAAGAGAAAGCTCTTCTGCATTCATTCCTCCTCTCTTTCTCCAGGGGACGCCTCTAGAGAGGGGATAGCTCCGGTGTCTCCTCATGAATCAGCCTCAGAAGGGGAGATAATCTCGCTGTCCTGCGATTATAATGGATCGGCAGCTACAGACACTCTGCACTGGTACCGCCAGTACCCGAGAGCAGGACCAGACTTCCTCTTTCTGGTCAATGAAGCTCACTTTAAGCAGCCGGCGGACCCTCCAGTTCCTGGAATATCTGCTAGATTAAACGAGGAGAAGACTCGAGTGTATCTGGAGATCTCTGGCACTGCATTAAAGGATTCAGCGGTGTATTACTGCGCCCTGCAGCCCACAGTCACAGGAAACACACACACACCATACAATAACCTGAGGAAACACACACACACACCATACAATAACCTGAGGAAACACAACACACACCATACAATAACCTGAGGAAACACATACACACTCTACAATAACCTGAGGAAACACATACACACTCTACAATAACCTGAGGAAACACACACACACTCTACAATAACCTGAGGAAACACACACACACTCTACAATAACCTGAGGAAACACACACACACACCATACAATAACCTGAGGAAACACAACACACACCATACAATAACCTGAGGAAACACATACACACTCTACAATAACCTGAGGAAACACACACACACTCTACAATAACCTGAGGAAACACACACACACTCTACAATAACCTGAGGAAACACACACACACTCTACAAAAACAGTCAGAACAGAGATGTGTGTCAGGATCTATTGGAGGATAATCTGTGTTTGCATTTGAGCGTTGTGAACATTAAAGCTGAGGATTAAACTCGTATTATTGTCTCCTGAACAACGACTGACCTTGTGTTCGGCAACAGAATATTTCTGTCACTATATAAAATACATATAACTCTAATAAGTGTATTTAGGATTCACTAAACATTTCTGATTAGTGTCCAGTCTACAGGGATTTGACCCATCTGGTCATTATGTTATGCTGCATAATGAAAGCTTTTCTTATTCTTCTCATTACTGCATAGATTTCCTCGATTAAATACCAAAATATAATTATTAAAGCATTAAATGATCTGTGGTCTAATCCCTTTTACTTCACCCACTCAGGTTTGTTGTCATTTTATTGATTATTATATCATTATCAGCGTCATATATGACATCATAATCGATTCTACTTTCCTCGTGTAAAACTATATATAGATGAATTTGGGCCCAAAATGATTCCTTCACTTTGAGCTGAGCATGCTTCGCTGAAGTGTTCATTCTTTGATTGCTAATGTGACCTTTGACCCCACAGACTGACCTAAATGAAGCACTGCTGGCTCATTGGTCGAGCTAAACTGGTATTCTCTAACTGTGTTCTTAAATCTAACAGCTGATTGGCTGATTATAATCCATTCCATCCCTTTCTGTCAGTGATCTGACATTATCAAGAGGAGTTTGTTCAGTTTAACTCTGAGTTCTGCTCATATTTTATTTCAATTTGATTAACTATAGCCGACAAACTGATAATGTGAGAAATGTTGAAGGAGTCTGAATACATTTTGTTTTGACTGTGTGTATACTGATCAGGCATAACATTATGATTTAGCATAACATAACATAGCATAACATTTAGCTGCATTAACTAGGTCAGCCGGAACCGGGAACACTTCCCATAACACCTGATGTACTCGTTACATCATAAAAAGAGTGACATCTACGCTAATGTTAGTCTCTCTGTTTATCCCGAGGTTTATCCCGGATCTGGGCCCTGTCCGGATCGGATGGTGGACCTGCCTGGACATGACCAGCTCATCCTGGAGTGTCTGCTGAGCCGTGTCAAATGGTGTCTCCTCCGAATTTGCCTCACTGGCACGACATGCTCAAAACCCGTCTTCGGCGCAATAATTCCGATCTTTCATGTATTCATACTCTTGTGTAATTGACGCCCCATCCTAAATAAATCTGTCTCTTCCGTGATACCCTGAAAATTTTGAATAATCCGATCTAATATAATTTCTGACCTGTAAGGTTGCCAGAATAATAATCATACACGGTGTGTTAATAGGCCAGAGGAGAACTGGCACCCCGACTGAGTCTGGTTTCTCCCGGGGACACTAAAAATTATGATCAAAGTTATTCAACTTATTTTACAAATAAAATGTATGAATTAGGTCTTATTTAATTCTATAAACTATAATACTGATCTGCCAACATTGTCGCTATATGATAAATTAAACTAAGCTGATAACATCACTGTTTACTCCAGTACGACTGTACAGCCAAATCTAATTTTGTCGCAATATTATCCTGTTTGACACTGAAGCTGCTCTGACACAATCGTGATTGTAAAACTGCTATATAAATAAAGTTGATTGATTGATTGATTGATGTGATATTGTGTTGGTCCCTCTTTTGCTGACCCGTCTCTGATGGACTCCACTAGACCCCTGAAGGTGTGCTGTAATATCTGGAACCAAGATGTTAGCAGCAGATCCGTTAAGTCCTGTAAGTTGTGAGTTGGGGCCTCCATGGATCGACCATGGAGACCAGGCCACCTTCTTCCATTGCTCCATGGTCCAGTTCTGATGCTCACGTGCCACTGTTGGTGCTTTCGGCGGGGTCAGGGGTCAGAGGTCACCCTGACTGGTCCATACGCCTCAAACTGAGCTGCTCTGTGTATTCTGACAGCTTTCTATCAGAACCAGCATTAACTTCTGGAGCAGTTTGAGCTCCAGTAGCTCGTCTGTTTGATCGGACCCCACGGGCCAGCCTTCGCTCCCCACGGTCATCAATGAGCCTTGGCCGCCCATGACCCTGTGGCCGGTTCTCCACTGGTCCTTCCTTGGAGCACTTTTGATAGATACTGACCACTGCAGACCGGGAACAGCCCACAAGAGCTGCAGTTTTGGAGATGCTCTGACCCAGTCGTCTAGCCGTCACAATCTGGCCAAACTCGCTCAAATCCTTACGCTTGCCCATTTCTCCTGCTTCACACACATCAACTCTGAGGACTAAATGTTCACTTGCTGCCTAATATATCCCACCCACTAACAGGAGCCGTGATGAAGAGATCATCAGTGTTATTCACTTCGCCTGGTCATAATGTTATGCCTGATTAGTATATATATACACACACACACACACACACACACACACTTCCCAGTGTTCAGTGTATGAGATGTTTAAATGAGTCTGAGATCTGTGGGTGGAGCTTCAGCAGATTGTGTCGGCTCATCTCCTTCATGAGTTCAGTCTGTTCTTCAGCGGTGCAGAAATGAGATCGACGTTTTACCTGCTTATGCTATTAGCCATACAGGGTGGGTATTCAGTAACTTTATCATTCATACTATATATTTAAAATCTGGTATATTTCACAAAAACATTTCTAATTCAATATGTAAATGCATGATAAATGCCATTATTCATAACTGTTGAGATTGTAGATAATGGTTGAGCAGTGTGTATGTTTTTCCTGATGAGTGTTTAATGCTGTTATTGCAGATCAGTCTTGTGGCCAGTCCATAACAGCACTGAAGAGCACAGAACATGCCACCGAGAGCGAGACAGTCACTCTCTCATGCAAATATGACAGCCAAGCACGCAGTTTACACTGGTATCGACAATATCCTGGATCCAGGCCTCAGTTTCTGCTTCTTGTCTTTGAATCTGGCACTGTCACACATGCAGAACCCCGTTTCCCCAGACTGGAGGGCAGTGTGAATAAGGTGGATAAGCGTGTGGATCTGATCATCTCCTCTGCAGCAGGCACAGATTCAGCTGTGTATTACTGCGCTCTGGAGCCCACAGTCACAGGAAACACACACACACCGTACAAAAACCTGTGAGCACTCATGTTAAAGTCAGCATACACTAGGGGTTGAACGACTTCCATTTATTAAAAGTCAACATTTATGTGATGAAAGTCGAGTCGACTAGTCGCTGATGACGTCATTAATGAACAAATATGCCTGAGCCTCGAGCTGAGACGCCAACTCGGGTCTTCTTGTGCCCAGGACAGCTATGGCATATGACACAGCACTGCTCATAAGGTTAATAATCCTACATAACAGCTTTAGTATCAGTTCTTTTGTCTGATGGTCGTTATATTTCTCACAGATTTCTGCTCGTTCTGAATAAGATACAGATAAAGTAGCACAATAAAGATATAAATGCATTAGTGAGTGATTGCGTGTGAATTATCTACCTGGCAGCGTCTACTAACAGTGAAGCTCTGAGTTTAGTTATCAAGAAATATATGCTAGAACTTTTCAGTTTCTAAGCTATTTTACTGATAGATCACAGAACAGGCATAATTTAATCTAGTTATTCATAGGTTATTTGATGTTTTTAGTGTTTGTGAGATTATTATTTTACTTACCCCTGTATCCCTGCTGTTGCTAAATGCAATTTCCCCACTGTGGGACAAATAAAGGCTTACCTTACCTTACCTTAACAGTGTTGACAATACATCTCTGCGCTACTGGATGGTTTTGTGAGGCGCGCGCGATCCCCCTAGCACGCATTAGTTTAGCGCGATGATTAACTTACGGGTACAATAAGCCTGCATTCTCCTGATCAATTTTGAGCATCCAGATGGTATAATCAAACGTGTCTTGTGGAGAGCATTTATTTGTCATTTTTAACTGTTCAAAGCAGAGCCTGCGTGTCAGGAAATAGTTTATCCTGTTGCGCCCTCTAGAGGCCAGCGACTAGTCGACGTCAAGCTTAAAGCGGCATGACAGGGCATTAAGGTCGACTAGTCGGTGCAACCCCTAGCCTACAGCTTTTCTTCCCTGTTGAGATGCATATCTGAGAGATACGACTACTTAAACAAGAAAAACCGGTAACACTTTAGTATGAGGAACACATATTTACTATTAACTACGACTTCAATAAACTCCTAATTTACTGCTTATTAATAGTTAGTACGGTAGTTTTTGTAGCGTTTAAGTTTAGGTATTGGGTCGGATTAAGGGATGTAGAATAAGCTCATGCAGAATAATGCATTAATATGAGCTTTATAAGTGCTAATAAACAGACAATATCATAGTAATATACATGCTAATAATCCACTAGTTAATAGTTAATAACTGAACCCTAAAATAAAGTGTTACCGACAAACCTTTCATGGGTGGGATTTGATATTGTCCACTGGGATTTGATTGGATCTTCACCAGAGAAGGCAGGATATGTCCTGGAAATAGGAGAATTTGAAATTAAGGTCATGAGGACACGTGACATTGAATTAAAAACAAATATGTGTACAGATGAATAATTTATAATAAAACAATGCCATGTTCCATAAAAACAGAATTGTCCATTTTGATTTCATGCAGACTTTAAATGTCCTGTAAGACTATACAATAATGAAAATCAAAAAGACGGTAAGACTTTAGAATGATGGCCATTGGTTAACATTAGTTTACTACATTAGTTAACATGAACTAATGATGAACTGCACTAATAAAGCATTTATTTATCTCTGTTAATGTTAATTTCAACATTTACTAATGCATTATTAAAATCCTGTTAACATGAGTTAATGCACTGTGAACT
Source organism: Pseudorasbora parva (assembly GCF_024679245.1). NCBI lineage: Eukaryota > Metazoa > Chordata > Actinopteri > Cypriniformes > Gobionidae > Pseudorasbora > Pseudorasbora parva. The sequence goes on from NC_090180.1 coordinate 467,923, forward strand.
AACATCAACACACCATGAACAGCTGGATTTATATTAACTAACATCAACACACCATGAACAGCTGGATTTATATTAACTAACATTAACAAAGATGAACAAATACAGTAACAAATGAACGGCTCATGTTTGGTTCATGCGTTAACTAATTTTAACTCATGATTATTATTCTAAAGTGTTACCATAAAGACAATTATGGGTTCTTGACTTTACTAAGATCATTGGTTTAACGACACTGTTGTGAAACCTTAAATAAAGATTTTGTATTTTTGACTTGTAATAATTTAATATTTCTCTTTTCTTAAAATTTGAAAGAAAGGTAAAAAAAAAATGCTTTTGCTTTCAAATAAAAAAGAGGCAGATCTACATACATATGCAAAAATGAAGCTAGCACAAGTTCTGCCAGGAAGACTTAATCGTTACGTCACTTACTACCTTCTCATCTATTCAATAATATCCATATAAAGGTCGTAGTTACTCATGTCTGAGTTCGCAGATACTGATGCTCCAGCACCACCATCCTCCCCACCACCATCAAGATGGGACCTTTTCTTCCAATTCCCCCTTCAGCCGGGCCCTCCTACCATCCTCAAACCAGACGGGCTATCCCATCTACCTAGAGACCCCAGGAAGTACTTTTCCTCCATCTACCCCTCCACCACCACCAGATGGCCCCCTTCATTATCCCGGGGGGAGTCTTCATCTCAGGCAGGATACGCAGATTCCGTACCCTCGGAATGAAAATTACGAACGGGGCCTACACCAAAGAACTTTGATTGCTTGCTGAGCTCCTTAATAAATGTCTATTGTTACAGCATTCATTCTCCCGAGTCTTTCTGGCAGAACTTTTATTATAGAATTCTAGCCTGATTTATTATATAATTCTTCAGTTCCTGAAATCGTATGTGTCACTTATTTCCGACCGAGCTGGATCTGAGGATAACGTGATGTCTCTGAAGGCTTTCTCTGTTATGGGTGGAGCTTTGGAGGATCTCACAAAACACTCACAGCTCTGTCTGCAGTTTCACTTGTGGTTCAGGATGATGCTCCGGTGCGTTCTGCTCGTGGTTTCAGCAACACAATGTAAGTGACATACAGTAAGTTGTTTAAAACTGGAAAAGCAATACATTTTATTTGATGTAAGTTGTAAATACATTCAACATTTTCCTGTTTGATTTACATTTTCTGAATGTCAACATCTTGTTGTTCTTCCTAACCGAGCCTGACCTTTTCTATGCAGATGCTTTAGCGCAGTCAATAAGACCATTGCAGAACATTGTGCCTGTCACTGAGGGGGAGCTGGTCACGCTCTCATGCAAATATAATGGCAGTGCTAACAGTCTGCATTGGTATCGGCAGTATCCTGGATCCAGACCTGAATTTGTGCTCCTCGTCCTGGAGTCATCCACGGAACATGTAACATATGCAGTTCCCCGTATCCCCGGAATGGATGGAAGGATGAGTATGAGTGATAAACGTGTGGATCTGATCATCTCCTCTGCATCTGTCTCAGACTCTGCTCTGTATTACTGCGCTCTGGAGCCCACAGTCACAGGAAACACACACACACCATACAATAACCTGAGGAAACACACACACACCATACAATAACCTGAGGAAACACAACACACACCATACAATAACCTGAGGAAACACACACACACCATACAATAACCTGAGGAAACACAACACACACCATACAATAACCTGAGGAAACACAACACACACCATACAATAACCTGAGGAAACACAACACACACCGTACAATAACCTGAGGAAACACAACACACACCGTACAATAACCTGAGGAAACACAACACACACCGTACAATAACCTGAGGAAACACACACACACCATACAATAACCTGAGGAAACACAACACACACCATACAATAACCTGAGGAAACACAACACACACCATACAATAACCTGAGGAAACACAACACACACCATACAATAACCTGAGGAAACACACACACACCATACAATAACCTGAGGAAACACAACACACACCATACAATAACCTGAGGAAACACACACACACCATACAATAACCTGAGGAAACACAACACACACCATACAATAACCTGAGGAAACACAACACACACCATACAATAACCTGAGGAAACACAACACACACCATACAATAACCTGAGGAAACACAACACACACCGTACAATAACCTGAGGAAACACACACACACCATACAATAACCTGAGGAAACACAACACACACCATACAATAACCTGAGGAAACACAACACACACCATACAATAACCTGAGGAAACACAACACACACCATACAATAACCTGAGGAAACACACACACACCATACAATAACCTGAGAAAACACAACACACACCATACAATAACCTGAGGAAACACACACACACCATACAATAACCTGAGGAAACACACACACACCATACAATAACCTGAGAAAACACAACACACACCATACAATAACCTGAGGAAACACACACACACCATACAATAACCTGAGGAAACACAACACACACCATACAATAACCTGAGGAAACACACACACACCATACAATAACCTGAGGAAACACAACACACACCATACAATAACCTGAGGAAACACAACACACACCATACAATAACCTGAGGAAACACAACACACACCGTACAATAACCTGAGGAAACACACACACACACCATACAATAACCTGAGGAAACACAACACACACCATACAATAACCTGAGGAAACACAACACACACCATACAATAACCTGAGGAAACACAACACACACCATACAATAACCTGAGGAAACACACACACACCATACAATAACCTGAGGAAACACAACACACACCATACAATAACCTGAGGAAACACACACACACCATACAATAACCTGAGGAAACACAACACACACCATACAATAACCTGAGGAAACACAACACACACCATACAATAACCTGAGGAAACACAACACACACCATACAATAACCTGAGGAAACACACACACACCATACAATAACCTGAGAAAACACAACACACACCATACAATAACCTGAGGAAACACACACACACCATACAATAACCTTAGGGAAACACAACACACACCATACGATAACCTCCATAAAGAGAAAGAACATTACATTATTAACAGGATTTGCCATAACCTCATGTTTGTTTGCAGATTAAATTGATTGAACAGATTGGAATTGGCAAAATGCTTGAGTACTTTCCAGCATAAATATCACATTCATGCCATCACTGAACATGGTAAAATGAAAAGATAATACCGTTTAAGATTTTAGGTTTAAACTGGCGTGAATGCATGAAGGGAAGAAGAATATCTTTTGTCCTTTAACTGGTCATCCTTTTATTTATTATCTCCTCATTTTAATCTCTCTCACTGTATATTACAAAAAGATGGCTAAACTATCTTTTCCAACACAAGAGGACATTGTGGATTTGGTGGTCCTGTAAAGTACTGTAACTCTGTTCTTTTGCTCCCAACTACTTTATTTTATCTACAGTAAATGTGTTGCCTACTGTAAACCCTTAACCAACATCATTAGCCTCTTAAAAATACATTTCAGCAATGCCATGGAAGTTCGATGTCCACCATTGTTCGGTGTCCCAAAAACCTTGCAGTGACCAATTCTTAAAAGAACCGTTTTTTTTTGTGTCAACAATATGAAACATATATTTCAGTGATTTTGCATTCCCCAGAGAAACTGCGTGAGCTCACAAAGAAATAAAAGGTTTTGCGAAACACAAAGAACATTTCTCGGTCGAGCATAAACATTGTGTGCATGAATGCAAAGATACCTTGAGAAAGAAAAACATTCAAGATGTCCAAATAAATATGATTGGTTTGAATCCATTATTGCAGACACATGGTGGCATTATTTTACACTTCATTACACACTGTAGCTCTGTCAGAAGTGATGCTTAGGTTTCATCTGATATAAACCTTCTACATCAGTCAAACTACTCGTCCTTAAAGGATGAGTTCCCTCAAAATGAAAATGTCCTAATAACGTCCTCACCCCCATCTCATCCAATATCTTCATGTCTTCCTTTCTTCAGTGGAAATTACGTTTTATTAAGCTCTTCCTCTGAAACTGCATTGATTTGGACCTTCAAACGTTGGTTCCCATTGAAGTCCATTATGTGAAGAAAAATCTTGGGATGTTTTCTCAAAAAACTTCATTTCTTTTCCACTGAAGAAAGAAAGACATCTCGGATGAGATGGGGGTGAGTAAACTATCAGGAAATATTCATTTTGAAGTGAACTAGTCCTTTAAATAGCTACTTCAATTAGTAATGCAATCTAATTAGCAATCAGTGTAGTAACAGCATAACTGTACAGCAGATGGCAGTGTTCGCTCACACTACAGAAGATTTGAACCTTCAATCGGGGTGAGAGTTCAAAAAGGAAACGGTGCCAGAATCTGACAGATATAAGCTTTGGGCTTCTTGGGATCCATGATGTTTCAGTGTCTGGCTCATTCTGCTCAGGTGAGATAGGGGGCATTTCTCCAAATATAATTCATCCAACATTAATAACTTGTGTCAGATGTGTAATAAAGTTTAACGCTCTGCCTGTTTCAGGTGATGTCCGTGGAGAAGGAGGAGCTCCTCTCTCCTCATCTGAACTTGCTAGCACTGGTGACTCCATCACTTTGGTCTGTAAATACAATGGCTCTTACATCAGTGATTCTCTCCTGTGGTTTCGTCAAATGGTGCCGCTCTTAACCAGAGTTTCTGTTTCTGGTTAGCGAAGCCAAACTTGAGCAGCTGAGGCTCCAATACCTGGAGTGTCTGCTAAAGTAAATGAGAAGATAAAGCGTGTGTATCTGGAGATGTCCTCTGCGTCAGTATCAGACACTGGCCTGTATTACTGTGCCCTGCATTTTGTGTTTGCCATTGAAATGACTGGGGAAAAGTGCCCCAATCCACCTGAATTCACCCTATACTCATTCAGATCCCATAATTGCACTGCATTGTTGTTTTAAATCCCCAATATTTTACTTATAACTGAATGATTGGTAATAATGAATGTTATTTGTATTAACTGAATTGTGTTTAATGTTATTACTGTTAAGATATTATTTAAATATAAAAATCATTAAAATAATTTTAAAATTTTGATAATATAAAATATTATAGGCCTTTGTAATGTGCATTTGGCTCAGAGTATATAAGGTTAACTATATTCTAAATAAACTACAACAAAATCATTTCTTTGTCTTGTTCCTCAGCTGCCTGTCACATTCCTGACTCAAGTCTCATTCATTATACGGTTCTTTTGTCTTTAGCTGAAGCACAAGAGGACAGAAAACAACTCAACCTGGAGATCTCCAGGGGCCTGTTCTTCGTACGCCGCTAACTCAGTTAGCCGGATTTGACTGTTGATGATTTGGCTTGATCTCAGATTGTTTGGTTCTTCGAAGCTCATCCTGGATTTGCTGTCACAGCAACATATGCCACAGTCAGTTGATTGAGAGATTTATTTGTGAATTGTGATGGAATAATTACTTTATAGTTGTATTGGAGGTTTACACACATTGTGCAGTTAATCTCCGTTGTGTATTAATGTGAGTGATGACGGATATTATGGGATGCAGCGCAAGAGATGCAGATCATTTAAACTTGACTGTTAAGAAACTAATTAATATTGTCACGTAACAAATCTGCTTCAAATTGAATTAAAAATGAAATTACAACATTGAAATGAATGTAAAGTGTGTACAAATATTATAAAATCATGAATCATGTTCATCAAAACAGTGCACATTTAATTTATCTTTTATGTCGGTTTGGTCGTTTCCTTATAAAGGTCCAGAAATTCGTGTTTTTCTTCTATTTTTTTTTAGCCAGCCAATCGCTGCTGATCGTGGTTTCGAGTATCCATCATCTGCCCTCTTCAGGGAACACAGGCACGAGCAGTGATCTCACTAATTTAATCCAGATATATTAATCCAATCCGCAAATTCGTTTGAAGAACCAAATTAGCCAGAGATCAGTTATCAGGATTAAACGATTTGGGATCTGTCAAATCATCTCGGATGTATTAAGCGAGGTAAGAAGAACGGGCCCAAGAGCTGAACATCTGATAAATACATTAATCAAATCTGTCACGAAAAATTTATTTAGTTAAAAAAATATAACAAAATGAACAAAACACCCACAAGGGGAAACCCAAACGTAACCAAAGACAAAATACCAGGGTCAGGAACAGGATACATCAAACACTGAACAGAAAATAATGAACCAGCACAGCAAACACAAGGAGACTAAATAGGTAATAAACAAGGCAGGGACAAATAATCAATAATGAGATAACAAGAGGGGCGGGGTCAGGACAATAGACCTGGGGTGTATTCCAGAAAGCAAGGTTAACTTAAGCCTAGTTCACACTGCCCGATTTTTGACTCGCCAACAGGTTTTGCGAAATCGGTGACAAATGCCAGAAATCATACGCAAATCGGTGCTCGTGCACGCGAGTAACAATCACGCAGCGTGAATGATCAAAGACGCGATCCGAGAGAATCGCCGATGAGTCGCCGACGCCAGTGAGATATTTGGCAGCTAAATATCTGGACGTGTCGGCGATTCAAACTCCTGCTGTGTGAAACGAGTTCTGACTGAAAATCACATCAGCGAGCATCACATCTTATTCAATTCCAAGTCTCGCGCGAGAACTCCGGTCTGACGCACGTGTGGTCTCGCGTTGTTTACTCGTCACATCGCACGTGTGTTTGGTTGGGAGGCGTAGTTTGCGCTCCGGAGAGAGAGAGAGTTGTCTGTGATTCTTCCTCCTGTATAGTCATGCAGTGTGAACCCTCCTGTCGCCGATCCATCGGTCAGTGTGAACACAGCAGACACTGAATGATACCCCAGATAGTCATGCAGTGTTTATACAGCAGTGCAGTCTGAACAAGGCTTTACCGTCACATACCTTGAACTCTCGGTTGATTAATCCTTGATTACTCGAGGTATTCTGGTTCCAAAACGCGTCTGTGAGTAAGTTGAGCCAACTCAGAGCATGTTCCCGGTTAACACACAAGACATTCTCAACAGAGCGACGAATCAATGATTCCCCATCGAAACACACGCCAAGAATAAGGTTGCGTCCGAAATCGCGTACTTCCATACTATATAGTATGCGAAAAACAGTACGCGAGCAGAGTAGTATGTCCGAATTCATAGAATTCGAAAAACAGTATGCGAAAAGTACCCGGATGGCATACTACTTCCGGCGAGATTATGAAGTGCGCATACGATGGACACTTTACTATCCCATGATGCCACGGGAGAGAGGAGCTGGCGTTATATTTGAAAATGGCGGAAAACGGAGATGCAGCTGTTTTCAAGTGTAAGTACTTTATAAACAATTTTTTGTTTATTTGTGGTTAAATTGTATTTGTTTAACATCATATAAGTAAACGACTGTCTTGTTAGAAGTTTATATGATGTAAAGTAAGGATGTCCTTTTCCAGCCAATTCAGAAAAATTATAGTTTTATCATTATTAGTAGACTAAGTTAATGTAAATCAGCTACCGATAGCACTGTTTTCACAAAACAAAGACGTTCGTTGTTTAGCAGTTTAATGAGATAATTACACAACTTCAGTAAATTAAAACGATGTATTTCTCCTTTACCAGTGTTGATATTATCAAAATGTTGTTGGTTACACAGCAAACTGCTGTTAACAAGTTTAAATTACCTCAGCTTGTCCATGTACGTTACCGTTAGCATTAATAAACTGACCATGGTTCATCACATGTTAATCTCTGTGTTGATTTTGCAGGGGCTGATGAACACCCACCCGTGTTTTAACCAAGAAGTGAGAGAAAGAAAAGATTCCTTCGGCTACTAGAAATAATTGCTAAACAATGATGTTAATAAAGAAATCAAATGATACAGTGTCTCCTTTCATTTGTTTATAAATTCACCGTCATGCTGTTTAGCAAGTTATATTACAAAACACTTAATTCCTAGGGCTTTATAGTAGCTATATTGTCAGTGGTAAATTGCTAATATATGGCCTTGAGTATTTTTTTAAAGCGTTCTGTATGTGTTGCTGGTTTTTGAAACAAGCTAATTGCATGTGTATCTGACAAATATGCTGTCTAACTCTGAATACGAGTGCTGCACTATAGAGAAAAACACACTCCAGACACCATTAAAATGTATTTGCTTTATTTTTGTGTATTTAACTTTCAAATGGATACGTAGGATACAAAGCTTAAAATAAAATCACATAATTTTGCCGTACATAGCGTAAAACACCACCAAAAGGAAAGGTATTAAAATGTTTTTTATTATAGTGTCATCACGAGGAAAGAAGTTTAACTTAAGCAGCTTCGGTAAGTAACTTTCACAGGTTTCAAAAAGATCTAAAAGGACTTTGATAACTAGTAATCTCATTTATAGGGCATCACTTTAAAATAGTTCAATAACGTTAAAGTTATATGTTTCTTTTAAAGCGTGTACAAGATGAAGACTTTACGATCTCGGTAATTTTTGGATTTACTCTTGAAGTAAATAATTTGTAAAACATGAAGCTCAAATATGTGATATGTAACTATAATTTCAAATGTTTGGCACACAAATTCACACTCAGCCTAAGCCGTTGTGCCAGTGGTTGGTGGGTGTCGCCTCTAGGGACCACTGTAGCTCCATTAATAGAGACACGCACACACATTTGTTTCTGAGGTAATATTTAAAAGCTAAATACATTATAATACTTGCATTATTTGAGAAATTCCGCACAAGCTCTCGACGTAGGCGTGACCTGCGAGGAGCTGACCGACGCCTCCTCTGGATTGTGAGCTCGAACGATGTAAAAACGCAGATAAAAGCGAAGCAGATCTAAAAACATCGCTGGCGAATGTGTGCAGTCGGTGGAATGGGCTCTTTAAATCTCCGCGCTGTCATGACGGCGTCTATCACGTGACAATTCCATCATGGCGCATGTAGTACGTCCGACTCCATTCATACTACCCGTATTCATACTATATAGAACGTACTTTTTTAACGGTCGCGAAGTACGTTCTAATTCAAATGTAGTACCTACTCACATAGTACGCGATTTCGGACGCACCTTAAGTGCGCCATCTACCTCCTCTTCTTTTATTTATGGTGATTTCCATAACCTACTTAATGCACAGCGCCACCTATTGAGTGGTCGTGCAATCTTTTTTTTTCAATGTTTTTAAATAAGTAATCTTTATTCACTGAGAATAAGGATTATATTTTTTTGCTTGATGCAAATTGTGAGATGACAATAAAATAAATAATAAATATAGTTGAATTGCATTAACATTAAAACTTATTTTTTATTGTTTTTATACAATGTTTTTAGAATTAATATATAATATTATATATTATATAACTGGAACAAATTTGGTCATATTGATAAATATATTAATTATTTAAAACATACCTCTTTACCAAAACATGACAACCCAAAGCGCATGGCTAGAAAACAACAAGACACCACATGACACGACATGTCAAGGCAAGTCACCTTTATTCATATCACACTTTTTACAAGTCCAGTTGTTTCAAAGCAGAGTTATCAGGAAGATAATGCAGCAGAATTAGATTGGGCTCTACAGTCGCTCTGGAGAAAACGGAGATGTTATTCAGCTAATTTTAATTATCATATAGTGTCAGTGCGGGCAGATCCGTGATATATTGTAATTTTAGTTTCCCCAACTGAGCAGGCCAAAAGTCAAAAGCTTTACTTTCTAAAATGTTAAACAATATCAGAACGACACCATCTGATATCGAACAAAGTGTTTATCTCTTTGAAGTCTTGTCACACAAGTCAGCGAACAGAGACTCAGAGGGCGGAGTCGCACTAAGATCCACAGCTTCTCTTCATCTACTGTCATCACTCTTTCTCCTAAGATCACCCATCATGTTTCTCTTGTGTTGGATATTTTCATTATTCATTGGTAAGAAAGAGATGTCCTTATTTTCAGGGTATTATCTCCAATATGCTAAATAATAAGCCAGAGAATGCGGACGAAGTTCATTTTAGTGCAACTAAACATGACCAACGCATCCTGGAGTGTCTGCTGAGCCGTGTCAAATGGTGTCTCCTCCGAATTTGCCTCACTGGCACGACATGCTCAAAACCCGTCTTCGGCGCAATAATTCCGATCTTTCATGTATTCATACTCTTGTGTAATTGACGCCCCATCCTAAATAAATCTGTCTCTTCCGTGATACCCTGAAAATTTTGAATAATCCGATCTAATATGATTTCCGACCTGTAAGGTTGCCAGAATAATAATCTTACACGGTGTGTTAATAGGCCAGAGGAGAACTGGCACCCCGACTGAGTCTGGTTTCTCCCAAGGTTTATTTTTCTCCATCATGCCCCGATGGAGTTTTGGTTCCTTGCCACTGTCGCCTTTGGCTTGGCTTGCTCAGTTGGGGACACTAAAAATATGATTAAAGTTATTCAACTTATTATACAAATAAAATATATGAATTAGGTCTTATTTAATTCTATAAACTATAATACTGATCTGCCAACATTGTCGCTATATGATAAATTAAAATAAGCTGATAACATCACTGTTTTCTCCAGTACGACTGTACAGCCAAATCTAATTTTGTCGCAATATTACCCTGTTTGACACTGTGAAGCTGCTTTGACACAATCGTGATTGTAAAAGCGCTATATAAATAAAGTTGATTGATTGATTGATGCAACTGAAGCTTGAGTTTATGATGAGAAGATCTGATTCCTGTTTTATTAACAAACATGCATTTCTCTTTTTTACAGGAGATTCCTCTGCAAACACAATACACCCATTATACCCTGAAAAACATGTTTTCAGAGGTCAATATGTGATTCTTTCCTGTAACTACAGCGGGGATGTAAATAATCTGCAGTGGTATCGACAGTATCCTGGATCTCGACCGGAGCACCTCATTCTTGTCACAGAATATTCAGAAACGGATCCTTCACTCCGTCTGTCAGCAAAAGCTACAAAAGAGATCAAGCGTGTGGATCTGATCATCTCCTCTGCTGCTGTATCAGACTCTGCTCTGTATTACTGCGCTCTGCAGCCCACAGTCACAGGAAACACACACACACCGTACAATAACCTGAGGAAACACACACACACACCATACAATAACCCGAGGAAACACAACACACACCATACAATAACCTGAGGAAACACACACACACACACACACACACACCATACAATAACCTGAGGAAACACAACAAAAACATGGGATGCAGGTTAACATAATTGTTTTAACCTAAGCAGAAATGGTTAAAGATATCATAGACTAAAAATATCTTTCCAAACCAGTTTTAATGTGTTTGTTTGTGGTCTCCTCAGCCCAGAAGAGGGTGTTGTGCTCTACACACTCCTCACGATCACAGTCTTTGATATACAGAAACAAGACGTTTTTTTCTTGTAATTGAATAATTTTGAAATAAGATTTATTTTCAGATAAATATTGCATAGGGCTACTGTATAGATGTAAACGAAACTATGTAAGCAGTACTATGCACTTTAATACTTAAAAATGGTTATTTTTATTTATTTTTACGTCACAAGGTGAAGCTCTCGGCTCAAATGGAGTTTGTTTAGTCAGGAAAGATAAGACTCTGTCAGATCATGCTCTGTGCACATTAGATATTTTTGAAGCTTGCAAATGACATTTATCTCAACATTAATAAAGAAATAAAGTGATACTGCTAAAGATCAAAACAGCCTAAATAATATATTGCTCAAAATACAAATCATGTACTATAGGCTGCTCACCCTCACGTTTCTCCAAACCCATAAGTTTGAGGAGAGAGAGGACGGCGATCGCAATCATCAAGATTCAAAGCCCTCATAAATGTAGCGGGGCGGCAGTGGCTCAGTGGTTCATGTGGATTGTCTACAAACCGAAATCACCGGTTGGTGGTTCGATCCCCGGTTCCACCTGACCCGGTTCCACTCCCTGTCGAGGTGTCCATGAGCAAGACACCTAACCCCAGCTGCTCCCGACGAGCTGGATGGCGCCTTACATGGCAGACACCGCCGTCGGTGTATGAATGAGAGAGTGAATGGGAGAATGGGAGGCAAACATGTAAAGCGCTTTGGATGGCCATATGGTCTGTTAAAAGCGCTATATAAATGCAGTCAATGTAGTCCATATTAATCATGTGATATTCCGAATCATTCAGTTCTGTTTGGGAAAACCCAAAAATGTAATCTTTTCATCACTGAAAATATGTCCTCCATTAACATGAGTTCATCAGTGGTTTAAATCAGACACTCGATACCATATGAAGAGAAGAAGGCGGAGATGAAGAAATAGCTCAAAGTGAAGATTTGACATCTGTCTCACAGGTCTCAGGAAGTGTGTGTGTGTGTGTGTGTGTGTGTGTGTGTGTGTGTGTGTGTGTGTGTGTGTGTGTGTGTGTGTGTCTGTGTCTGTGTGTGTGTGTGTGTGTGTGTGTGTGTGGCTACTCAAGAAACACAAGACACTTGCTCTTTCTTTCTCCCGGGATTAAGATGGTGCTTTTTTACTTGACAGTCATGGCTCTTCTTTCAGGTGATTGATTTATATTCAAAGCTATACATGTCGTTTTTTTGAGCATATAAAATACATTATTCTTTATAAAATTACATAATGCTAAATTAACGTTATTTCCTTCTGTTGTCTTCTTTCCAGACACTGTTCTTGCAGATGCCATAACACCAGTGTCTCCTGAAAAGCATGCTTTAGAAGGAGAGAAGACGAGACTCTCCTGTAACTACAGTGGGACAATACAGGGATGGCAATGGTACAGACAGTTTCCCAACACTGCCCCTGAGTTTCTCCTGCAAGCTTTTGAAGGATTGGGTGCAAATGATATTGGCCGTCATGTCGCTGAAGCACAAAAGGACAGAAAACAACTGAGCCTGGAGATCTCCAGAACTGAAGTGTCAGACTCTGCTCTGTATTACTGTGCCCTGGTGCCCACAGTGACAGGAAACCCTTCTACACCGTACACAAACCTGACATACAGTACGGCAATATCTGAACAACACCTCCCATTCACAACACTCAGATATGATACTGTAACTTCATATCACTGTCACAATCTGCTGTGATCCTCCATTAAACTGAGCCTTCAGGATTCTTAAACTTGCAGGATTTGTTTTCTTTTCTATTTTGACAAACTACACAATGTGCATCTTTTAAACTTTTACAGAGGAGCAAGTTTATGTCAACACAATCTCATGAAAGGGCGTTGAATTGTATTTATTGTGCAATTTATATATATAAAAACTATTTTTTGCGTATAAATTGCACGATAAAAACTATTTTGATAAAAGTATAGATGTCAGCTTGGCTTGGCTTGCTCAGTTTATTTTTCAGGAGGAATTTCCTCCGGGCTTTACTCTGATTGGCTTGGGTGACTGCCTTGAACACCCTGGAGCTCTGGAGGACTTCCATCCATCCAGCCGGACCCATCCAACTTCTCTGACTGACTAGAGTGCTCTCTGGTGGGCTTGGGTGACTGCCTCCATCTCCCTGGAGCTCTGGAGGACTTCCATCCATCCAGCCGGACTCATCCGACTCCTCTGACCGACCTGTATTGTGATAATTTAGTAAATTGTGCATATCTGATGAAACACACATTCTGACACTATTATTATATTTATTGTATTCTATTTATCTACTTACTTTTCAATTTGTGAATTCACACTGCATGAAAAGTGGGATTTTCGTCAGTAAGCGGCACTGTAGATTGTCGTGGAAGATCAGGTTTACGACTGTACACGGCAGTTTGCAGGCGACACCGAAAACTGCCGTGAATTGTCAGAAATTGACGTGGGCCTTGCTTGGCAGTTGTCCCCCCCAAGACCCCCCTTCCCTTAACTCCAGGGGAGGCTTTAACATGTAAATGAACATGCTGTGAGCTATACAAATGCAAATCAGGGTAGCAGGAGTTTTAACCCATGTGACATTTAAAAGGTATTAACTTCCTTCTAAGAAAATCTCTCAGATAGATCAGGCTCAGTATAGCCTAATTGTAAAATCTTAAACTTAAGCTTGAATTTATATATTTGATGAAAGTATTCTAGATTATTTACTGTGTGTCATTTGCAATCAGTCCCCGTGAATTCAGTGCGACTCGCAATTTTGACCAATCACCGCAACTTTTACCAATCATGGCGTCTCCTGCTAATAAGCGGCGTCATACATCAGCAAACTTTATATATCATATATCATTGCCTGTCAAAATTAACGTGTTAATGCAAATTAATTTTAACGGCACTACATATACATATATATATATATATATATATATATATATATATATATGTGTGTGTGTGTGTATGTATGTATATATATATATATATATATATATATATATATATATATATATATTAGGGCTGTAACGATACACCAAACCCACGATTCGGTTCGTATCACGATTTTTGACCCACGGTACGATACAAACCTCGATATGGGGGGGACAAAACAGTTTTATTCTGTACAATATTCTGTAGCCTATTTCGCCGTCAATACCATATATCTGTATGGTCAATAGGCTACTGCCGACATTTTCTTTGTGGTACCAATAGGCAATATATATTTAACATGAAGTATAGGGCCTCCTGTACATCAATACCAACAGAAGCGCCGCGTCAGACACGCTTCTGGTGTGCAAAGAAAGAGAAAACGCCACGCAGCCGCCCCGCGGATGACACGCAACAGAAACGCCACGCTCACACCACGTTGCCAGCCGGTTGGGGAAGCTTCTTGAAACACTTACGGCAAATTGTGTGGGTCTTGTCAACTACACGATTGCCATCCTTGTTCTCCACCGGGTAGCTGAAATGTTGCCATACTGCTGACTTAAAAGTTAGACCTGGACAGGAAGGATAATTCTGGCAGTTGGAAGGGGTGTGTCGCGATTCTGCCTTCTCACATCGCGATACAGGTTCGTGGACCTGCGTATTGCGATTTCGATTTCATATCGCATATCGTTACAGCCCTAATATATATATATATATATATATATATATATATATATATATATATATATATATATATATATATATATACAGGGGTTGACATTAACTTGCTCACCGGCCACCATGGCTAGTGGTTTTCCAAAGTTACTAGCCACTCAGCATTTTCACTGGCCACAATTTTGCTGTTTGGAAATTACATTGTATATGTTTAAAGTTGACTTTGGCATATATAAATTACTTGATTTTGAATCATTTTACTTTATTTAGAAGATTTAAAACCCTTTCAAACTTTCAAATGCAGAATGACCCCCCAAATCTTGTATATCAGCTGGGATGTGCAGGTGGGCAAGGGGTGGGCAATATAATAGATTATAATAGAATATAATAGGCTAATATGAGAAAGGTAATATGACAGGCTATGAGTTATTTTAGTTAGGATATATATATATATATATATATATATATATATATATATATATATTTTATATAAAATATAAAAAATACCCTAAGCAAATTACAAAAACAATAGTTATTAAAAATAAAATAAAAATTCCGATACTAATACGACACAATGTAATTTATTGAATGTAATTGTCATTGAATACGACTTTCATCGAAAAGAATGTAACAAAATGTGGGCGTGGTCTGTGTTGTGAAATGAAACCACATTAAAAATCCCCTTAAACTGCGTTTGAAACATACAGCAAAGCAGCGACAGAGGAAAACACAGAGCCTGATATTATGCAAACATTTACCAATAATGTGGAAAGCGTTTTAAATCTGTTCAGTGGAAAATCCGCTGTGACGAATCTGTCCTCGTCTAACATCTGCTGTAAATCCAGGTAAAACTAGCTGCGTGCACGCGCCCGTCCCCAGATAACATGATCCCCAGTTGATCCGTAACACCGGCGGGAAGAAACAGCTGAATGCAATCATTGGGCTATCTCGTCAGCTTGCTCAGTTTGCTGCCGATTTTAACGAGCAGTTAACTTTAGTAATCTCCAGGTTGCTGTCCATAGATGATAGGTTGCTTGCTTTGGAGTCGAAAAACTGTGTGGAAGATACTAACTTTAAGAAGAGAAGACGAGTGCCTAAGAGAAGACCTGCGGTAAGACTGTTATCTAAGCTAAAGTAACCTAAAGCAAAGCTTTTTAAGTAGCACAAGCTGAAATTAGCCTTGTAAAAGAACAAATGTAAGTTGCTTTATAAAAGTGTTTTCTTTTTCTGGTCATTTTACAGGAAGCAGTACGCCGTCTTCACAACTTCGTCATAACACTCATTTAATTGTTTTCCAGCTGCATGTAAGACATAGAGACAGTACGCAGGAGCTTCAGGTACAAACATCCAGTTCTTGCATCGCAAGCAGAAGCTGTGAAGAGTTCAGCTCGGAGTCGATTGAGAAGAGAGAGGGTAAGATTTATTAGATTAGATCCGTTTTTGGTCAGTGTGACTATTTTTCAGGTGCATTTTACGCAGTACATCGCGCAATACTGATTGTCTTTATTGTTTGTTTTTACAGCTGCTACAAGCAAGAAAGAGTGTGTTAGCTGAGGATATGAGGTGGGCCTTTGGAAGTGCGCTACCATAGACCTGATGTCTGATGAGGAAGACGGCATCGTTCGCGCGGTGTCTGGATGGACTGTTTGACCAGCCAGGAGCTCGCCGAGCTCTGTGCCACGCTGCAATCGAGATTAGAGGCGATTCCAAAGAACAGGGCAACGCACGACAGACGTCTGAAAAATGGACTTAAAACAGACAGAATGGCGCTAGTTACCTACAGCTCTGAAGCGGAAAACAGAGACTTCATGGTGCTGTAGGATTTTGGGCTTCTCGTGAGCTTCCTATTGTTGTGTGGGCAGATCTCAAACGTTTTGCATTTGGTTGTGTGTTTGTGTTTGTTCTAATAAAGCTCTTTCTTTGAATAAACTGCACGTCCCTGGCATATTTTCCTTTCCTCAATAAATGAATGTCCTTGATGGTTATAATAGCGTAGTCCATAGGATAACAATGACATGAATATAAAACATAATAGCATATCACATGAATATGAATATATACAATTAAAAAATAATATGCAAATCATAATTTTATATATATGTGTGTAAAATTATTATAATTTGGGGGTTTAAATTTATTAATTTATTACCCAGGTTGACCAATAGTAACAGATCTGCCAACCAATCACGAGTGATATTTCTTGTTTCAATGTAGTAGTTTCAACCAATACTGAGTGAGGAAATTCAAGCCATTCCGGCAAGGCGCCGCCCAGAGCTGCTATTCATATGCTAATTAGAGCCATTAGCGCCAGCATGCCTCCGCAAGCTCCACATACGTCATGGTTCGTTTCCGTCAATATGTGGCACAGACGAACGCGACGTTCACAGGCTGTAAACTGACGTTAATTGTCGAAAATCAGGGAGATTTCCGGCCGTTTACGGGGACGAAAATCCCACTTTTCATGCAGTGTCATCTGGTGAGATGTTTTCATGCATCCAAATTAAAGACAAACACATGAAAGAAAATGTGCTGTAAGTAGAAGTTATTCTAAAACTACCTGGGGGCAAAAATATAAATGTATACACAATCTCATATCTGTCCTACCTTGGCTTCATCATTGGCACTATTAATGACCCTGAATCCACAGAGAGCTTCACAGTGGCAAAGCAAGGCAATTTTATTCATCCAGCACATGTCATACACTATGGTAATTCACAGTGCTTTCAGTGGGCGGAGCTTTATGATGATATATGAGCAACAGAAAGAGCTCAACACATCTGCTCTCAGCTCTTGAGTTCCTCTAAATGTCTGATTATTTATGATCTCTCTCAGTCATAATGTTGATCTTTTGTCTCACGGTTCTGGCACTTCTTACAGGTATTTAACTGTGATATTCTGTTGTATAATTCTGTTAGTATAACTGTTATTTGCTATAAACTCAATTTAAATGAACAGATACTGAATGTGTAATGAGTTATTCTTCTGTTCTTGTTTCCCAGACACTGTTCTTGCGGATGCCATAACACCAGTGTCTCCTGAAAAGCATGCTTTAGAAGGAGAGAAGACGAGACTCTCCTGTAACTACAGTGGGACTATAAATTGATTTCAGTGGTACAGACAGTTTCCCAACACTGCCCCTGAGTTTCTCCTGCAAGCTTTTGAAGGATTGGGTGCAAATGATATTGGCCGTCATGTCGCTGAAGCACAAAAGGAGAGAAAACAACTGAGCCTGGAGATCTCCAGAACTGAAGTGTCAGACTCTGCTCTGTATTACTGTGCCCTGGTGCCCACAGTGACAGGAAACCCTTCTACACCGTACACAAACCTGACATACAGTACGGCAATATCTGAACAACACCTCCCATTCACAACACTAGGACCCACTTTACATTAGGTGGCCTTAACTACTATGTACTAACATTGTAATTAATCATTTGATACAATGCACTTATTGTGTACATACATTATAAAAATACCTGCATGTAATTACATTTGTAATTAATTCTGTAGTTACATTTGTAATTACACAGTTGTCACTTCCCTTACACCTAACCTTACCCTTAAACTGACCCAGACCACCACACCTGTCCCTAACTCTACCCGTATCCCACCTCAATACCAGCAAAGGTGCTTTGCAATACCATTTAAACACAGGAAGTACATTGTACTTTTTTTTTGATGTAAGTACATAGTACTTAAGGCCACCTAATATAAAGTGGGGCCAGATACGGTAACTTCATATCACTGTCACATCTGCTGTGATCCTCCATTAAACTGAGCCTTCAGGATTCTTAAACTTGCAGGATTTGTTTTCTTTTCTATTTTGACAAACTACACAATGTGCCTCTTTTAAACTTTACAAAGGAGCAAACTTATGTCAACACGATCTCATGAAAGTGTGTTGAATTGTATTTACCATGCAATTTATATACAAAAACTAGTTTTTGTGTGTATGTTCTACTCACTGTAATCCCCTTGGGTAGGATTAGTGGTGTGTGTGTGCATGCATATTAAAGTGCCATAAATGTGTATCATCTGTATGCAAAAACAAATTTTTGCGTACAAATTGCACGATAAAATAATTTAAAAAAAAGTATAGATGTCACCTTGGCTTGCTTGGCTTGCTCAGTTGAGGACACTACATTTTTAACTTAATATCCAAATAAATTTAATTACTAAACTAAATGATCTATATCAACTAAATTAATTTGACCTCATGAATCAAGGCTAGATTATTGTAATGCTCTACTGGGTGGTTGCCCTGCTCGCTTAATAAACAAACTCCAGCTGGTCCGAAACGCAGCAGCTCGAGTTCTAAGTATGATCATATTAGTCCTAGTTCTGTCAACACTGCACTTGCTCCCTATTAAACACTGCATACATTTTAATATCCTGCTTATTACTCAAAGCACTAAATGGTTTAGCTCCAGTACTTGAGCGAGATCTTAACACATTATACTCCATCACGTTTATTGTGGTCTCAAAACTTTGGCCAGTTGATAATACCTAGAATATCTTAATCAACTGCAGGCGGCCAATCCTTTTCCTATTTAGCACCTAAACTCTGGAACAGTCTTCTTAACATTGTATTTTCATTATTATACAGTAAATCATTCATCATAGAAACATGACTTCTGTATGAATGGTCCCAACACAACATGAACCCATTGTTGTCTTCCTCCTCCTCACCACAGGGTGGCGCTCTGCGGCTGATGATAAAGCAGCTCAAGGTAAAAGTGACTGACTCAAGATTGAGTTTGACACTTAAAGCTTTCATTCCACTGAACAATGGCCAGGCTTACTGTAGTCTTGACTGTATTGTCACTGCTTCAGGGTAAGTCATACTTTAATCCTGATTGTTGTGTCAGTTGACTAAACCTGTTACACTACATTAGTTTGTTACACGATCTCACGTTTAAAGATTGTCTCCCTTCTTCTTTTACAGAGAGTGCTGATGCATTTACAATAGAATCTCTCTCATCAGAAGAGCACGTTTCAGTTGGAGAAAGTGCTTTTATCTCTTGTAAATACAGTGGCCTTGGGCCGAACTTCCAGTGGTATCGCCAGTATCCAGGATCCAGACCAGAGTTCCTTATTTTTCACACAGAGACTAGTGTTTCAACAGAACCCACTTTACGTCTCACAGCGAGACCCAAAAAACAAAAGAAAGAAGTGTCTCTGGAGATCTCTTCGACTGAGGCGTCAGACTCTGCTGTATATTTCTGTGCCCTGGTGCCCACAGTCACAGGAAACACACCTGCTCTGTACAAAAACTAATACATTTACACTTCTGCATTATACTAAAACTGTGACACACCAGCTTCCACTCAACCACAATAAACTATTAATACATGAACCACATCAAGTGTTTTGATTCTGAGAGAGAAAAGCAGCCCATCAGAGAAGATGAAGCCTCATCCAGAGGGTGGAGCAAATTCACAAAGACCTGAACCTGTGAAAGGCTGAGCTTTACAATCACTCTCCATCAGAGACCAGCATGCTTCTCTTTTGTTGGATACCACTGGCATTATTCATAGGTAAATCATGTATTATTCTATTCTTTTTATTAAGTCATTTTTAAATACATTATTTTATCAGTGTGTGCACAAGTATGAGTTTAATAAATACAGATGCATTTGTCCACACAGGGCATTCCTTTGCCGACTCAATACAGCCATTGTCTTCTGAGAAACATATTTCCAGAGGTGACAATGTGACTCTGTCCTGTAACTACAGCGGTCTTGTATATGACCTGCAATGGTATCGGAAACATGTGGGATCGAGACCGGAGCTCCTGATACTTGTAAATGAAAACTCAGAGTCATCTGCGCCTTCTCTTCGTCTGTCAGCAAAAGACTCGAAAGACAAGAAACAAGTGAATCTCACAGTCTCTGGTGCTGAGGTGTCAGACTCTGCTCTGTACTTCTGTGCTCTGAGGCCCACAGTGACAGAAAGCCCAGAAACACTGCACCAAAACCTGCTTCAGTCATGAGATGCTGTGCTCTCACTGATCTACTGCTCAGTTTCACATCTCAACACATCATCCAACCCCTTCTTTAAGCTGTATTTCAGGTGTGGGGAAACTTAAACATTTCTGAAACAGATGGAAATGTCCAATTTACCTTCACATGAGGTGCTCCAGTAATGTCCAGGCCAGAGAAGAACTGGCACCCCGAATGAGTCTGGTTTCTCCCAAGGTTTATTTTTCTCCATCATGCCCCGATGGAGTTTTGGTTCCTTGCCACTGTCGCCTTTGGCTTGGCTTGCTCAGTTGGGGACACTAAAAATATGATTAAAGTTATTCAACTTATAATACAAATAAAATGTATGAATTAGGTCTTATTTAATTCTATAAACTATAATACTGATCTGCCAACATTGTTGCTATATGATAAATTAAAATAAGCTGATAACATCACCATTTTCTCCAGTACGACTGTACAGCCAAATCTAATTTTGTTGCACTATTATCCTGTTTGACACTGTGAAGCTGCTTTGACACAATCGTGATTGTAAAAGTGCTATATAAATAAAGTTGATTGATTGATTGATTGATGTGCATACACACATTTTAGTTGGTCTCTTTTATAATTGGGAACAGCCTTAAAATGGTTGCATGTAAGAATCTTCTATCATGACCAAAGTCTTTTTAGAGGATACAAATATCAATACTATCTCTTTGCAAGTCCTCAGTTATTTATGTGTTTGTTTTCAC
Organism: Pseudorasbora parva; assembly: GCF_024679245.1. NCBI lineage: Eukaryota > Metazoa > Chordata > Actinopteri > Cypriniformes > Gobionidae > Pseudorasbora > Pseudorasbora parva. The sequence continues at coordinate 489,620 of NC_090180.1, forward strand.
CCAGAAGAGGCTGTTCTTCTCTTTTCTGTAGTCCTCATCATGAACACAAAGAGCTCAAGACTCATGATGAGAGCTCAAGGGTCTCCTGACATCAGTTTGAACAGAAATAGATTCTAAGCTTCAAAATAAATCAGTATTAATTATACAAAAATTAATATAACGAAAAATAATAAAACAAAAGTTCCTCATAAGTCTATAGACAGGACAGCCTTCTGCAGATGAGACTTTGCTTAAATGACTATCAAATGTTTGCTACTTGATTTCTTTGCACAGTAAACATAAATTGTGCAATCAGTCAGATCTCTCTGGACAGGGAAAGACCTTATATTTAGAAAAACATTTAACATTCATATATTTTATGAAATCTTTGTGGGGGAAGAATATTTCCTCCTGGCTTTACTCTGGTGGGCTTAGTTCACTGCCTTGAACACCCTGGAGCTCTTCCTGACTTCCTCCGCGGTGAAAACTGGATTCTATGCCCACCCAGATTACCTCTGAGTATTTACTCTGGTCGAGTGTCTCTGAGTGGGTCTCACAACAGTTTATATAGGAGGATGTCATCCACATTTATCCCTTCCCTTGACAACACCCTGGGGGTCAATTTTGTGAACATGTTCTCTCGCAACCGACCTCCAGAGGGGGGTGGACGGATCTGACTTTGCCCAGGCATGAGGCACCCTCACTGGGCTGGTGAAGGAGGACTGAAAGCATGGAGCTCCCCCAGGTGTGTTTGGATTCTGGGACTTTTATTTTTCAGGAGGAATTTCCTCCAGGCTTTACTCTGGTGGGCTTGGGTGACTGCCTTGAACACCCTGGAGCTCAGGCGGACTTCCATCCATCCAGTCGGACCCATCCAGCTTCTCTAAGCGACCTGTATTGTGATAATGTAGTGAAGTGTGCATACCTGTTGAAACACATTCTGACACTATTATTATATTTATTATATTATATTTATCTACTTACTTTTCAATTTGTGAATTCATCTGGTGAGATGTTTTCATGCATCCAATTTAAAGACAAAAACATGAAAGAAAATGTGCTGTAAGTAGAAGTTATTCTAAAACCAACTGGGGGCAAAAATATCAATTTATACACAATCTCATATCTGTCCTACCTTGGCTTCATCATTGGCACTATTAATGACCCTGAATCCACAGAGAGCTTCACAGTGGCAAAGCAAGGCAAGTTTATTCATCCAGCACATGTCATACACTATGGTAATTCACAGTGCTTTCAGTGGGCGGAGCTTTATGATGATATATGAGCAACAGAAAGAGCTCAACACATCTGCTCTCAGCTCTTGAGTTCCTCTAAATGTCTGATTATTTATGATCTCTCAGTCATAATGTTGATCTTTTGTCTCACGGTTCTGGCACTTCTTACAGGTATTTAACTTTGATATTCTGTTGTATAATTCTGTTAGTATAAAAGTTATTTGCCATGAACTCAATTTAAATGAACAAATACTGAATGTGTAATGAGTTATTCTTCTGTTCTTGTTTCCCAGAGAGTGCTCTTGCGGATGCCATAACACCAGTGTCTCCTGAAAAGCATGCTTTAGAAGGAGAGAAGACGAGACTCTCCTGTAACTACAGTGGGAGTAATATAAATGCATGGCAATGGTACAGACAGTTTCCCAACACTGCCCCTGAGTTTCTCCTGCAAGCTTTTGAAGGATCGGGTCCAAATTATATTGGCCGTCATGTCGCTGAAGCACAAAAGGACAGAAAACAACTGAGCCTGGAGATCTCCAGAACTGAAGTGTCAGACTCTGCTCTGTATTACTGTGCCCTGGTGCCCACAGTGACAGGAAACCCTTCTACACCGTACACAAACCTGACATACAGTACGGCAATATCTGAACAACACCTCCCATTCACAACACTCAGATATGATACTGTAACTTCATATCACTGTCACAATCTGCTGAGATCCTCCATTAAACTGAGCCTTCAGGATTCTTAAACTTGCTGGATTTGTTTTCTTTTATATTTTGACAAACTACACAATGTGCATCTTTTAAACTTTACAGAGGAGCAAACTTATGTCAACACAATCTCATGAAAGTGTGTTGAATTCTATTTATCATGTAATTTATATACAAAAACTTTTTTTAAAGTATAAATTGCACGAAAAAAACAATTCGATAAAAGTATAGATGTCACCTTGGCTCGGCTCGAACCAGGAACACTTCCCATAACACCTGATGTTACATCATAAGAAGAATGGCATCAATGCTAATGTTAGTCTTTCTGTTTATCTCGAGGTTTACTGCAGTCGGCCGGATCCAGGCCGTATCCGGATCAGATGGTGGACCTGCTCCTGGACATGACCAGCTCATCCTGGAGTGTCTGCTGAGAGCGGGTCAATTAAATTCCCCCAGTGAATGCAGCATAGACACGACATCCTCAATAAACCCGTCTCTGGCGTGACAACTCCAATCTTTTGAATAATCTTATGAATATCTATTAATCTAATATGATTTAAGCCCTGTAATGCAGCCATAATTATAATCATACACTGTTTGTTCGATGGCCAGAGGAGAACTGGCTGAGCCTGATTTCTCCCAAGGTTTTTTTTTTCTCTATTATGGCCCTAAAGGAGTTCTAGTTCCTTGCCACTGTCGCCTTTGGCTTTTGGCTTGCTCATTCGGAGACACCTACATTTCAAGTATATTACTGATCTGTCCACACTGACATTAAATGATAATTGAAATAAGCTGATAACATCATGTTTTCTCCAGAGCGGCTGTACAGCCGAATCAAATTATGTTGCATTATTTTCCTGTTAACACTAAGAAGCTGCTTTGAAACAATCGACTTTGAAGTGTTTCTTATATTTACATTAATCATTAAAGATAACTGTATTCATTATTATACAGTAAATCATTCATCATAGAAACATGACTTCTGTTTGAATGGTCCCATCACAACATGAACCCATTGTTGTCTTCCTCCTCCTCACCACAGGGTGGCGCTCTGCGGCTGATGATAAAGCAGCTCAAGGTAAAAGTGACTGACTCAAGGTTGAGTTTGACACTTAAAGCTTTTATTCCACTGAACAATGGCCAGGCTTACTGTAGTCTTGACTGTATTGTCACTGCTTCAGGGTAAGTCATACTTTAATCCTGATTGTTGTGTCAGTTGACTAAACCTGTTACACTACATTAGTTTGTTACACGATCTCACGTTTAAAGATTGTCTCTCTTCTTCTTTTACAGAGAGTGCTGATGCATTTACAATAGAATCTCTCTCATCAGAAGAGCACGTCTCAGTTGGAGAAAGAGCTTTTATCTCTTGTAAGTACAGTGGCGTTGGGCCGGACTTCCAGTGGTATCGCCAATATCCAGGATCCAGACCAGAGTTCCTTATTTTTCACACGGAGACTAGTGTTTCAACAGAACCCACTTTACGTCTCACAGCGAGACCCAAAAAACAAAAGAAAGAAGTGTCTCTGGAGATCTCTTCGACTGAGGCGTCAGACTCTGCTGTATATTTCTGTGCCCTGGTGCCCACAGTCACAGGAAACACACCTGCTCTGTACAAAAACTAATACAATTACACTTCTGCATTATACTAAAACTGTGACACACCAGCTTCCACTCAACCACAATAAGTTATTAATACATGAACCACATCAAGTGTTTTGATTCTGAGAGAGAAAAGCAGCCCATCAGAGAAGATGAAGCCTCATCCAGAGGGTGGAGCAAATTCACAAAGACCTGAACCTGTGAAAGGCTGAGCTTTACAATCACTCTCCATCAGAGACCAGCATGCTTCTCTTTTGTTGGATACCACTGGCATTATTCATAGGTAAATCATTTATTATTCTATTCTTTTTATTAAGTCATTTTTAAATACATTATTTTATCAGTGTGTGCACAAGTATGAGTTTAATAAATACAGATGCATTTGTCCACACAGGGCATTCCTTTGCCGACTCAATACAGCCATTGTCTTCTGAGAAACATATCTCCAGAGGTGACGATGTGACTCTGTCCTGTAACTACAGTGGTCTTGTATATGACCTGCAATGGTATCGGAAACATGTGGGATCGAGACCGGAGCTCCTGATACTTGTAAATGAAAACTCAGAGTCATCTGCGCCTTCTCTTCGTCTGTCAGCAAAAGACTCGAAAGACAAGAAACAAGTGAATCTTACACTCTCTGGTGCTGAGGTGTCAGACTCTGCTCTGTACTTCTGTGCTCTGAGGCCCACAGTGACAGAAAGCCCAGAAACACTGCACCAAAACCTGCTTCAGTCATGAGATGGTGTGCTCTCACTGATCTACTGCTCAGTTTCACATCTCAACACATCATCCAACCCCTTCTTTAAGCTGTATTTCAGGTGTGGGGAAACTTAAACATTTCTGAAAACAGATGGAAATGTGCAATTTACCTTCACATGAGGTGCTCCAGTAATGTCCATGTGCATACACACATTTTAGTTGGTCTCTTTTATAATTGGGAACAGCCTTAAAATGGTTGCATGTAAGAACCTTCTATCATGACCAAAGTCTTTTTAGAGGGTACAAATATAAATACTATCTCTTTGCAAGTCCTCAGTTATTTATGTGTTTGTTTTCACCCAGAAGAGGCTGTTCTTCTCTTTTCTGTAGTCCTCATCATGAACACAAAGAGCTCAAGACTCATGATGAGAGCTCAAGGGTCTCCTGACATCAGTTTGAACAGAAATAGATTCTAAGCTTAAAAATAAATCAGTATTAATTATACAAAAATTAATATACCAAAAAATAATAAAACAAAAGTTCCTCATAGGTCTATAGACAGGACAGCCTTGTGCAGATGAGACTTTGCTTAAATGACTATCATATGTTTGCTACTTGATTTCTTTGCACAGTAAACATAAATTGTGCAATCAGTCAGATCTCTCTGGACAGGGAAAGACCTTATATTTAGAAAAACATTTAACATTCATATATTTTATGAAATCTTTGTGGGGGAAGAATATTTCCTCCAGGCTTTGCTCTGGTGGGCTTAGTTCACTGCCTTGAACACCCTGGAGCTCTTCCAGACTTCCACCGCTGTGAAAACTGGATTCTATGCCCACCCAGATTACCTCTGAGTATTTACTCTGGTCGAGTGTCTCTGAGTGGGTCTCACAACAGTTTATATAGGAGGATGTCATCCACATTTATCCCTTCCCTTGACAACACCCTGGGGGTCAATTTTGTGAACATGTTCTCTCGCAACCGACCTCCAGAGGGGGGCGGACGGATCTGACTTTGCCCAGGCATGAGGCACCCTCCCTGGGCTGGTGAAGGAGGTCTGAAAGCATGGAGCTCCCCCAGGTGTGTTTGGATTCTGGGACTTTTATTTTTCAGGAGGAATTTCCTCCAGGCTTTACTCTGGTGGGCTTGGGTGACTGCCTTGAACACCCTGGAGCTCAGGTGGACTTCCATCCATCCAGTCGGACCCATCCAGCTTCTCTAAGCGACCTGTATTGTGATAATGTAGTGAAGTGTGCATACCTGTTGAAACACATTCTGACACTATTATTATATTTATTATATTATATTTATCTACTTACTTTTCAATTTGTGGATTCATCTGGTGAGATGATTTCATGCATCCAAATTAAAGAAAAAAACATGAAAGAAAATGTGCTGTAAGTAGAAGTTATTCTAAAACCAACTGGGGGCAAAAATATCAATTTATACACAATCTCATATCTGTCCTACCTTGGCTTCATCATTGGCACTATTAATGACCCTGAATCCACAGAGAGCTTCACAGTGGCAAAGCAAGGCAAGTTTATTCATCCAGCACATGTCATACACTATGGTAATTCACAGTGCTTTCAGTGGGCGGAGCTTTATGATGATATATGAGCAACAGAAAGAGCTCAACACATCTGCTCTCAGCTCTTGAGTTCCTCTAAATGTCTGATTATTTATGATCTCTCAGTCATAATGTTGATCTTTTGTCTCACAGTTCTGGCACTTCTTACAGGTATTTAACTTTGATATTCTGTTGTATAATTCTGTTAGTATAATTGTTATTTGCCATGAACTCAATTTAAATGAACAGATATTGAATGTGTAATGAGTTATTCTTCTGTTCTTGTTTCCCAGAGAGTGCTCTTGCGGATGCCATAACACCAGTGTCTCCTGAAAAGCATGCTTTAGAAGGAGAGAAGATGAGACTCTCCTGTAACTACAGTGGGACAATACAGGGATGGCAATGGTACAGACAGTTTCCCAACACTGCCCCTGAGTTTCTCCTGCAAGCTTTTGAAGGATCGGGTCCAAATGATATTGGCCGTCATGCCGCTGAAGCACAAAAGGACAGAAAACAACTGAGCCTGGAGATCTCCAGAACTGAAGTGTCAGACTCTGCTCTGTATTACTGTGCCCTGGTGCCCACAGTGACAGGAAACCCTTCTACACCGTACACAAACCTGACATACAGTACGGCAATATCTGAACAACACCTCCCATTCACAACACTCAGATATGATACTGTAACTTCATATCACTGTCACAATCTGCTGTGATCCTCCATTAAACTGAGCCTTCAGGATTCTTAAACTTGCAGGATTTTTTTTCTTTTCTATTTTGACAAACTACACAATGTGCATCTTTTAAACTTTACAGAGGAGCAAACTTATGTCAACACAATCTCATGAAAGTGTGTTGAATTCTATTTATCATCTAATTTATATACAAAAACTTTTTTTTGAGTATAAATTGCACGAAAAAACAATTCGATAAAAGTATAGATGTCACCTTGGCTCGGCTCGAACCAGGAACACTTCCCATAACACCTGATGTTACATCATAAGAAGAATGGCATCAATGCTAATGTTAGTCTTTCTGTTTATCTCGAGGTTTACTGCAGTCGGCCGGATCCAGGCCGTATCCGGATCAGATTCTGGACCTGCTCCTGGACATGACCAGCTCATCCTGGAGTGTCTGCTGAGAGCGGGTCAATTAAATTTCCCCAGTGAATGCAGCATAGTCACGACATCCTCAATAAACCCGTCTCTGGCGTGACAACTCCAATCTTTTGAATAATCTTATGAATATCTATTAATCTAATATGATTTAAGCCCTGTAATGCAGCCATAATTATAATCATACACTGTTTGTTCGTTGGCCAGAAGAGAACTGGCTGAGCCTGATTTCTCCCAAGGTTTTTTTTTCTCTATTATGGCCCTAAAGGAGTTCTAGTTCCTTGCCACTGTCGCCTTTGGCTTTTGGCTTGCTCATTCGGAGACACCTACATTTCAAGTATATTACTGATCTGTCCACATTGACACTAAATGATAATTTAAATAAGCTGATAACATCATGTTTTCTCCAGAGCGGCTGTACAGCCGAATCAAATTCTGTTGCATTATTTTCCTGTTAACACTGTGAAGCTGCTTTGAAACAATCGACTTTGAAGTTCTTCTTATATTTACATTAATCATTAAAGATAACTGTATTCATCATTTATACAGTAAATCATTCATCATAGAAACATGACTTCTGTTTGAATGGTCCCAAAAGAACATGAACCCATTGTTGTCTTCCTCCTCCTCACCACAGGGTGGCGCTCTGCGGCTGATGATAAAGCAGCCCAAGGTAAAAGTGACTGACTCAAGGTTGAGTTTGGCACTTAAAGCTTTCATTCCACTGAACAATGGCCAGGCTTACTGTAGTCTTGACTGTATTGTCACTGCTTCAGGGTAAGTCATACTTTAATCCTGATTGTTGTGTCAGTTGACTAAACCTGTTACACTACATTAGTTTGTAACACGATCTCACGTTTAAAGATTGTCTCTCTTCTTCTTTTACAGAGAGTGCTGCATTTACAATAGAATCTCTCTCATCAGAAGAGCACGTCTCAGTTGGAGAAAGTGCTTTTATCTCTTGTAAGTACAGTGGCGTTGGGCCGAACTTCCAGTGGTATCGCCAATATCCAGGATCCAGACCAGAGTTCCTTATTTTTCACACGGAGACTAGTGTTTCAACAGAACCCACTTTACGTCTCACAGCGAGACCCAAAAAAGGAAAGAAAGAAGTGTCTCTGGAGATCTCTTCGACTGAGGCGTCAGACTCTGCTGTATATTTCTGTGCCCTGGTGCCCACAGTCACAGGAAACACACCTGCTCTGTACAAAAACTAATACAATTACACTTCTGCATTATACTAAAACTGTGACACACCAGCTTCCACTCAACCACAATAAGTTATTAATACATGAACCACATCAAGTGTTTTGATTCTGAGAGAGAAAAGCAGCCCATCAGAGAAGATGAAGCCTCATCCAGAGGGTGGAGCAAATTCACAAAGACCTGAACCTGTGAAAGGCTGAGCTTTACAATCACTCTCCATCAGAGACCAGCATGCTTCTCTTTTGTTGGATACCACTGGCATTATTCATAGGTAAATCATTTATTATTCTATTATTTTTATTAAGTCATTTTTAAATACATTATTTTATCAGTGTGTGAACAAGTATGAGTTTAATAAATACAGATGCATTTGTCCACACAGGGCATTCCTTTGCTGACTCAATACAGCCATTGTCTTCTGAGAAACATATCTCCAGAGGTGACGATGTGACTCTGTCCTGTAACTACAGCGGTCTTGTATATGACCTGCAATGGTATCGGAAACATGTGGGATCGAGACCGGAGTTCCTGATACTTGTAGATGAAAACTCAGAGTCATCTGCGCCTTCTCTTCGTCTGTCAGCAAAAGACTCGAAAGACAAGAAACAAGTGAATCTTACACTCTCTGGTGCTGAGGTGTCAGACTCTGCTCTGTACTTCTGCACTCTGAGGCCCACAGTGACAGAAAGCCCAGAAACACTGCACCAAAACCTGCTTCAGTCATGAGATGGTGTGCTCTCACTGATCTACTGCTCAGTTTCACATCTCAACACATCATCCAACCCCTTCTTTAAGCTGTATTTCAGGTGTGGGGAAACTTAAACATTTCTGAAAACAGACGGAAATGTCCAATTTACCTTCACATGAGGTGCTCCAGTAATGTCCATGTGCATACACACATTTTAGTTGGTCTCTTTTTTTTATTTGGGAACAGCCTTAAAATGGTTGCATGTAAGAACCTTCTATTATGACCAAAGTCGTTTTAGAGGGTACAAATATAAATACTATCTCTTTGCAAGTCCTTAAATGATTTATGTGTTTGTTTTCACCCAGAAGAGGCTGTTCTTCTCTTTTCTGTAGTCCTCATCATGAACACAAAGAGCTCAAGATTCATCATGGGAGCTCAAGGGTTTCCTGACATCGGCTTGAACAGAAATAGGTTTTAAGCTTCAAAATAAATCAGTACTAATTATATAAAAATGAATAAAACAAAAAATAATAAAACAAAAGTTCCTCATAGGTCTATAGACAGGACAGCCTTCTGCAGATGAGACTTTGCTTAAATGACTATCATATGTTTGCTACTTGATTTCTTTGCACAGTAAACATAAATTGTGCAATCAGTCAGATCTCTCTTTTGACAGGGAAAGACCTTATATTTAGAAAAAACATTTAACATTCAAATACTTTCTGAAATCTTTTTGGGGGAAGAATATTTCCTCCTGGCTTTACTCTGGTGGGCTTAGTTCACTGCCTTGAACACCCTGGAGCTCTTCCTGACTTCCACCGCGGTGAAAACTGGATTCTATGCCCACCCAGATTACCTCTGAGTATTTACTCTGGTCGAGTGTCTCTGAGTGGATCTCACAAGAGTTTATATAGGAGGATGTCATCCACATTTATCCCTTCCCTTGACAACACCCTGGGGGTCAATTTTGTGACCATGTTCTCTCGCAACCGACCTCCAGAGGGGGGCGGACGGATCTGACTTCGCCCAGGCATGAGGCACCCTCCCTGGGCTGGTGAAGGAGGTCTGAAAGCATGGAGCTCCCCCAGGTGCGTTTGGATTTTGAGACTTAGTTTATTTTTCAGGAGGAATTTCCTCCAGGCTTTACTCTGGTGGGCTTGGGTGACTGCCTTGAACACCCTGGAGCTCAGGCGGACTTCCACCCATCCAGACGGACCTTCATAGTGATAATGTAGTGAAGTGTGCGTACCTGTTGAAAAACACATTCTGACACTATTATTATATTTATTATATTATATTTATCTACTTACTTTTCAATTTGTGAATTCATCTGGTGAGATGTTTTCATGCATCCAAATTAAAGACAAAAACATGAAAGAAAATGTGCTGTAAGTAGAAGTTACTCTAAAACTAACTGGGGGCAAAAATATAAATGTATACACAATCTCATATCTGTCCTACCTTGGCTTCATCATTGGCACTATTAATGACCCTGAATCCACAGAGAGCTTCACAGTGGCAAAGCAAGGCAAGTTTATTCATCCAGCACATGTCATACACTATGGTAATTCACAGTGCTTTCAGTGGGCGGAGCTTTATGATGATATATGAGCAACAGAAAGAGCTCAACACATCTGCTCTCAGCTCTTGAGTTCCTCTAAATGTCTGATTATTTATGATCTCTCTCAGTCATAATGTTGATCTTTTGTCTCACGGTTCTGGCACTTCTTACAGGTATTTAACTGTGATATTCTGTTGTATAATTCTGTTAGTATAATTGTTATTTGCTATGAACTCAATTTAAATGAACAGATATTGAATGTGTAATGAGTTATTCTTCTGTTCTTGTTTCCCAGACACTGTTCTTGCGGATGCCATAACACCAGTGTCTCCTGAAAAGCATGCTTTAGAAGGAGAGAAGACGAGACTCTCCTGTAACTACAGTGGGAGTAATATTGTCAGTTTTCAGTGGTACAGACAGTTTCCCAACACTGCCCCTGAGTTTCTCCTGCAAGCTTTTGAAGGATCGGGTGCAAATGATATTGGCCGTCATATCGCTGAAGCACAAAAGGAGAGAAAACAACTGAGCCTGGAGATCTCCAGAACTGAAGTGTCAGACTCTGCTCTGTATTACTGTGCCCTGGTGCCCACAGTGACAGGAAACCCTTCTACACCGTACACAAACCTGACATACACTACGGCAATATCTGAACAACACCTCCCATTCACAACACTCAGATATGATACTGTAACTTCATATCACTGTCACAATCTGCTGAGATCCTCCATTAAACTGAGCCTTCAGGATTCTTAAACTTGCAGGATTTGTTTTCTTTTCTATTTTGACAAACTTCACAATGTGCATATTTTAATTTTTACAGAGGATCAAGCTAATGTCAACACAATCTCATGAAAGTGTGTTGAATTGTATTTACCCTGCAATTTATATATAAAAATTAGTTTTTGTGTGTATATTCTACTCACTGTAATCCCCTTGGGTAGGATTAGTGGTGTGTGTGCGTGCATATTAAAGTGTCATAGAGTGTGTATCATCTGCATGAAAAAACACATTTTTGCAAATAAATTGCACGATAAAAACAATTTGATGAAAGTATAGATTTCGCCTTTGGCTTGCACAGTTGGGAACAATACATTTTCAACTAAATATCCAAATAAATTTAATTACTAAACTAAATGAACTATATCAACTATATCAATCAATCAATCAACTTTATTTATATAGCGCTTTTACAATCACGATTGTGTCAAAGCAGCTTCACAGTGTCAAACAGGGTAATATTGCGACAAAATTAGATTTGGCTGTACAGCTGTACTGGAGAAAACAGTGATGTTATCAGCTTATTTTAATTTATCATATAGCGACAATGTTGGCAGATCAGTATTATATCACTGATCTGCCCGCATTGACGCTATATGATAACTATGAGATAACGCTATGAGATAACATCATCGTTTTCTCCAGAGCGGCTGTACAGCCGAATCAAATTATTTTGCATTATTTCCCTGTTAACTCGGGGAAGCTGCTTTGAAATTATGTGCATTGTAAAAGCGCTGTATAAATAAAGGTGACTTGACTTGATATGCACTTTCATGAGGTTGTTTACCACACTGTGCAAGATACAAATAAATATAAGTGAACAAAATAATGTATTATCAATATCACATACGGTGGTGTCAAAAAGTCTGAGACCCATCGTGAAAAAGCTTCTATTTTAAATGTTTTGTTTAATTTAATAGCTTTTCATTAAGATACTGATGAGGATGTTTTCCAGCATTTTTCCAGATTATTATAAAAAGCATTTTCAATGGAAACAGGAATATTTAGTGGATTTTTGTGAGCTTACGGTATGATGACGCTGACCCGTCTGAAGCGGTCATTCAGGTTTGGTCCACAGGCAGGAGCTCTTCTGTGGAATTCGCTCAGTAATTTAGGACTAATCCAGCTGCTACTTAATCATTGCAATTCTTCTTAAATTTGCAAATTTTTAAATTTAAATTTAAATTTAAATTTGTGTATAAATGGGCAAAAGATTCAGCAGGTACAGGAGGTTAAATACCTGGGCCTTGTACTTGATTCTCATCTTACATTTGTCAGTCACATTAAAAAAATATGTCGAGTGGCCAAAGCTAATCTGTTTACATTCAGATTAATCAGTGACTACCTACCGTTTCATGCTGCTCACACTTTCATGCATGCCATGATCTTCTCGCATTTAAGCTACTGCATCTGTACATGGTCACAAGTTAATGTCACTACACTTAAGCCAGTTCAAATGATCTATAACAGAGCTGTTAAAATCTTAGATAGGAAACCAATTAGGTCACATCATTGTATTAGTCTAAGGAAGTTAAATATTTTATCTTTTGCAAATGTTATTAAATTCTCATTGTTGAAGCTGATGCATAAATGTTTAAATCATCAAGCCCCACAGGTCTTGAGTGATTGCATAGTTGCTCTCAGGGTTGGGGGTTCAAGGACTAGAGGAGCGCTGAACGGGAACTGTCAGATTCCGAGATGCAATACTTTGTTTGGACAATCAGTTTTCTCTGTACAAGGCATAAAGGTCTGGAATTGTTTAGATACTGAACTTAAGGGAGAGTCAAACTGGGTCACTTTTAAACACAAACTCAAGGACACTTTAATCAGAAGTCAAATATGTGACCACTGATTGTCAGCTTTGTTGCTATTGTTTTATATTGTATTACTTTGTTTAATTTTACTGTGTATTGTTTAATTTTGTAAAGGCTCACTAGGGACGGACATTGAGAATTAGCTTCGGCTAAAATGTTGTAGTATGTAACATTTGTTTATGTGACATACTTGTCCCTACTCAAATAAACAAAAAAAAAAAAAAAAAAATTAGTCATTAAAGATAACTGTATTCATTATTATACAGTAAATCATTCATCATAGAAACATGACTTCTGTATGAATGGTCCCAACACAACATGAACCCATTGTTGTCCTCCTCCTCCTCACCACAGGGTGGCGCTCTCCGGCTGATGATGAAGCAGAAACCCTTCTACACCGTACACAAACCTGACATACAGTACGGCAATAACTGAACAACACCTCCCATTCACAACACTCAGATATGATACTTCATATCACTGTCACAATCTGCTGAGATCCTCCATTAAACTGAGCCTTCAGGATTCTTAAACTTGCAGGATTTGTTTTCTTTTCTATTTTGACAAAGTACACAATGTGCATCTTTTAAACTTTACAAAGGAGCAAGTTTATGTCAACACAATCTCATAAAGTGAGTTAAATTGTATTTATCGTGCAATTTACATACAAAAATGAGATTTTGCATGCATGTACTACTAACTGTAAACCCCTTGGGTAGGATTAGTTGTGTGTGTGCATGCAAATTAAAGTGTCATAGAGTGTAAACTAATTTTTTGCATGCAGATGATCTATAAAATGAAAGTATAGATGTCGCCTTTGGCTTGCTCATTTGGGGACAATACAAATAAATTGAATAACTAAACTAAATTTACTGTATCAACTATATAAAGTTGTATGATGTTGTAATTGATGCAGTATGTGGTCTGGCATTGTCATGTTGGAAAATGCTATAGGTCTTCCCTGAAGGAGACGACGTCTGGATGGGAGCATATGTTGTTCTAGATCTTGGATATACCTTTCAGCATTGATGGAGCCTTTCCAGATGTGTAAGCTGCCCATGCCACACACACTCATGAACCCCATACCATCAGAGACTAGTTTCTGAACTGAGCGCTGAGAACAACTTGGGTTGTCCTTGTCCTCTTGAGTCCGGATGACATGGCGTCCCAGTTCCCTATATTGAGGGAACTTCGCACTGCGTCGAAACGACGAATTTGGGGATACTCCCTAAGCATCAAAGCATCCGAAGTATGAATGAAACTAGTCCAATCCTGATTGGTGTTACGTCATGATGTAGATGTGACGGCATACCCGGAAACTATAAAGGGGAGGCCGGCGCATAGTAGCGTCAGTTATCGCTCTTCAGCATAACGCTCTGTGTGAAATTGTCTGTCTATTTATTGTTGTTTGTCAAAAATATATATGGTGTGAGTGGCGACTGAGAGAGAGTTCAAGCAATGTGTGTACCCGTGTCCCCGTTCATGCGGGCTTGGACACACATTTGCTTTGTGTGAAGTGCCTGGGTGTTCAGCATGCTAGGGCGGCTCTCGAGGGCGACTCTCAGTGTACTCACTAATGAACTTATCAGCGGGTCTTGGGACTGCTGAGGCACCATCTCAGTCTTCGCTGACAGTTCAGATGTTCTCTTTTCCCGAGTGGAAGCCCACTATGCGGCCTCTTCCCCCGGGGTGAAGAACCCGATGCTTGAGCCGTCTAACGTGCACAGCATCGAGGCAGGTGAAGTTAAGCACCAAACACGATACTTCATTCATAAAATAAGGGCGCTCGGGCAGTTCTCGAGGGGGCTGCCTGTAGTGACTCGGTGTTCTCCATCCCCGTACAGAAGCCCGCTCTGCGGTTTCTTCCCCCAGGTGGAGAACCAGATGCTTGAGTATTTTGATTTTGAGGAATTAGACGTACTCAGCATCGAAGGAGTGAAGTAAATGAGAGCTCGCCACTTCATAATGCAGGCTCGATCTTGCATTGCCAAGGCAGCGCGCAGATTACGGGTCTGCAATAAAATAAGTTGAACACACGTGATCGGTGTACATGTGATACTGTTAGGGGCGAGGCAGCAGTCAGCTCCTGAGGGTGCCGGCTGTGTTTATTGAGAAATATCTCGACGCTTGCGCTTTTCGGGCATTTCACCCTGGCGCCTGTGGTCTTTTATCTCAAGGGATGGAAGCTAAATATGTTGTAATCGGATCGAATCTCACGTTTGCAGAGGCAGCGTGTAGTTGACGATTTCGTATGAATAAATATTAAAACAGTATTGACTGGTGGTGATTATGGCCGAATTTTAATTCTGAGGAATTAAAATGAATCAAATATCATCTGACTTGAGGAGTTAGATATTTGTATTCAGTCCATCATTCTGGCCATGTTCATTGATGGGTGACTATGGTGGCATTTAATAATCTGAGGGATTAAATGGGATTTATCTGACTTTTCGAAGTAGATATTTTATGCCTATCATCCAAATCGTGTTCACTTATTTATATATAGAGAGAGCGATCGAGGTTGCTTCCTCCGTAGAGTTTTTTTTTTGGAAGTTGATGCTGCGATCCGCCGTCTACGACGCTCGGACCACACCGATTTCCAGTGAATGCATGCTGCTCCAGCCGCCTCTAGAGGACTTGCAGCTGGGCAGCAAACGCCGAAACTGTACACCGAAAATCCTCCCTGACTAAGCTCTGCCGGGTGGCTGCTCCAGAGGGTCGGGCAGGAGGCTCGGTGGGTACCAGAGGCCAGCATCGAGAGACTGGTTCCCCTAGTAGAGTATCTCGGGGCATGGTTATGCCTCCCGAATATATTTACTTTGGTTCTGTGTACCATGGGCAAAAGGGTGCAGACTGCAGTTCAGTGTTCCACCACTTAGGTTCATCGGTGTGGGTTGGACTGTCGTGTGCCCAGCTCAGTGGCCTGCTGGCCAGCCCCCTCTTCCGGGGAGCGATCGAGGTCGCCCCCTCCGTGGAGTCTTATGGGAGTCATTGCTGCGATCCGCCGTCAACTCCGTTTTGGGTCAAATTGATTTCCAGCGAGCGCATGCTGCTCCAGCCGCCTATAGTAAGACCTGCAGCTGGGCAGTAAACGTATGCACATACCGAAAATCCTTTGTGGAGTTTTCTGGAAGTCGATGCTGTGATCCGCCGTCTACGACGCTCGGGCCACATCGATTTCCAGCGAATGAATGCTGCTCCAGCCGCCTCTAGTAAGACCTGCAGCTGAGCAGCTATTATGCGTCCCATAATAGATCTGAGGTACTTGAACTGTTCTCTGAGGAGATTCAGGTTTAAGACACTCACAATTCCATCGTGGGCAGATCCCGTTCGAGGACTGGTTCGCCATGATAGATCTAAGGACGCATATTCCGCATCTCCATCCTTCCTGCCCACAGGAATTTCCTGAGGACAAAGCGTACCAGTATCGGGCTATTTCGGCCTAGCTCTTTCCTCTCGCACCTTTACCAAGTATGGATGCACCTCTGGCTCATCCCTGACTCCAGGGCATCCGTATACTGAATTTTATCGACGTCCGGCTCGATATGGCCCAGTCATGATAAATGGCAGTTCGGCATCGAGATGTCGCTCTGGCCCATATTCGGTGTTTGGGGTTGAGACTCAACAGAAGAAGAGCGTTGATGCCATTCCAGAGAACCATGTTCCTGGGAGGTGTATGGAGCTCGAGTACGATGTGGGCACAATGGTCTCCAGCACATAATGAGTCCATACAGGCGATGGTCTCCAGAGAAAAACTAGGCAGCAGCCTCACTGTGGAGCAGTTTCAGAGACTGCTGGGGCTCATGGCAGCAGCATCCAATGTGAAAACCTTTTGGTCTGTTGCACATGAGACCCCTACAGTGGTGGCTGTAGACCAGGGGGTTCTCCTCGAGGGGAAATCCATTCCATTTGATCAGGGTAACGCGCAGATGCCTTTGTTCCCTAGTTATATGGAGGAAATCCTGGTTTCTGTCCCAGGGTCCAGTGCTTGGAGTGTCATGTTGCCGGAAATCTGTTTCAACAGATGCCTCCCTCACTGGTTGGGGCGCAATCATGGACGGCCGCTTTAAGGGAAGTCTCTGGGAAGCCTGGCATTCTTCCTGGCACATCTATTGCCTCGAGATGCTGGTGGTCTACTAAGCTCTGAGGAGCCTTTTCCTGGACCTCCACGGCCACCATGTCCCAATACGATCTGATAACGAGGCCGTAGTATCGTATCTGAATTACAAGAGGGGCTTTAGGTCACGCCCTCTATGCAGACTGGCGCACCAGGCCCTCCTATGGTCCCAGGGGGGAACTGTCATCCCTCAGGGTGATGGACATCCCCAGGGACCGAAACCAGGGAGCAGACATCCTATCGAGGCAGGGGCTGAGGCCCGGGGAGTGGCGGCTCCACCCAGAGTTGGTGGAGGCCATGTGCGAGAGGTTCAGCTCAGTGGAAGTGGATCTTTGCGTCTCGAGAGACGTCTCACTGCCCACTGTGTTTTTTCTCTCACGCATCCAGCCCCGCTGGGGTTGGATGCCATGGTGCAGACATGGCCGAGGCTGCGTCTGTGCACTTTCCCCCGATCATTTTGCTCCCGGGAGTCCTCTGCGTGGCAGCTCCCTCTGAGGAGGGATCTCCTATCTCAGGCGGGGGGCACAATATTACCCCCGGCTGGAAATTTGGAGCCTTGCGTCTGCCCCCTGAGGTATCTAGAGGCCGGCCTGCCGGCAGATGTGATTGAGTTTTTTCTACTTGGTGTAGAGAGCGTGAGGTGGACCCAGTTAACTGCCCAGTGGCTTCAGTACTGGAGTTTCTCCAAGAGTATTTCTCTGCGGGTCTTACCCCGTCCACACTCAAGGTGTACGTGCTTCATTGCGATAATTGACGCTACTATGCGCCGGCCTCCCCTTTATAGTTTCCGGGTATGCCGTCACATCTACGTCATGACGTAACACCAATCAGAATTGGACTAGTTTCATTCATACTTCAGATGTGTTGATGCTTAGGGAGCATCCCCAAATTTGTTGTTTTGACGCAGTGCTCGTTCCTTTTCAGGGAACAAGGGTTATATACATAACCCGAGACATTTCCAAAAAGAACTTCACATTTTGATTCGTCTGACCACAGAAAAGTTTTCCACTTTGCCACAGTCCATTTTAAATGAGCCTTGGCCCAGAGAAAACACCTGTGGTAAACACCATACGCACAGAGATTGTTCCAGATTCTCTGAATCTTTGGATGATATTATGCACTGTAGATGATGATAACTTCAAACTCTTTGTAATTATTCTCAGAGAAACTCCTTTCTGATATTGCTCCACTATTGTCCGCCGCAGCATTGGGGGAATTGGTGATCCTCTGCCCATCTTGCCTTCTGAGAAACACTGCCACTCTGAGAGGCTCTTTTTAGACCCAATCATGTTGCCAATTCACCTAATAAGTTGCAAATTGATCCTCCAGCTGTTCCTTATACATACATTTAACTTTTCTGGCCTCTTATTGCACCTGTCCCAACTTTTTTGGAGTGTGCAGCTCTCATAAAATCCAAAATGAGCCGATATTTTGCATGACATTTCAAAATGTCTCAGTTTCAACATTTGATCTTATAAAATAACATCAACAATCTCAATAAAATGCTGCCCCGCTGTTGCCTCCTTTGTGTACTACTTTTGGTTAAAAATAAATATAGTGAAATAGCATTTTATTTAGTTGCCATAATTATATAATTTTGTAAGAATTTACTAACTTTCACTGTTCTTTAACCTGAAATTATCACTAATTGTGTGCAAAGTTTTAACAGTTAACATTCCTCACGTCATTGAAATTCACATGGTTGGAAATTTCAAGAAAATCAGCTACATAGTAATTTTACCTTAACATAGACTCAAGAGTTGAAAAACTGCTGGGTCCATTGTGCTGGTCTAGCTTTCTGTAACATAGGAGTGTACTGATGGCAAGCATTAATGGACCCAAATGCAGTTTATTAATTCAAACTTAAAACATAAAAGAAACAAGGACTTGACTTGACTATAACATTAAACACTAACCAACAGCGGGTCACATATAACAAAGCTAGATAGGGACAATATTCCCAGAATGCCTCTGAGTGAGCCTCACGAGTCACAATGGTCTGTGTAGGAGAGTTGTCATAAACCAGGCTTACTTTCTTACTGTAAAGTGATCTGATCTGCATTGTGCCAGAAGGTGGAGCTCTAGGAACCATTGTAGTTCAGTCTCAGCTCAGATTAAAAACAGAGCAGACAGACTTACATTGAGTCACTTATACTCTAGTAACTGTAAGTCTTGACTCTCAGAGTCATTGTCTCTTATTAGTGCAGATGTTGCTCCTGGTATTCATTATATCTTCTCTTCTAAGAGGTGAGTGATTCATTTTCCCCTTTTTTATACCTGATAATTTAAATGTCCAGTAGAAATTATTCATTCATTTTTGTGTTTGTGTGTTTGTTTTAATCAGAGAATGCTGCTGCAGACGTGATAACACCATTCCTCACAGAGAAACATGTTTTGGAAGGAAAAGAAGTTACACTGATCTGCAACTATACTGGCCAAGTTGATAATCTGCAGTGGTACCGTCAGTATCCCGGATCCAAACCTGAACACCTCATTTTGTTCTTTGAGTTCAAATCATCCTCGTCTCTCCGTCTGACCGCTGCTGCTGATAAAGCCGTCAAACATATGAATCTGACTATCTCTTCTACAGAAGTCTCAGACTCTGCCATGTACTACTGTGCCCTGGTGCCCACAGTGACAGGAAACACAACTGCACACTACAAAAACTCAGAGAAATTATATTTAAGGCAGAAGATCATGATGCACAATGCAGATTTAAAACAGTGGCACTGTACACTATCAGATGTTTCAAGCATCAATGTGCTGTTCATATCAGTATTAAGAGCTAGTCTAATAGTATTAATGGCTAATATTTCAGAGAATCAGGGCCAGTTGAACAAGCCTTCAAAACGTATTCCAGCACTGAGTGTCCACTTAATAAACATGTAATATCAGATGAATCAGACGGACATAATGCCACTTTTAGGCTGTTGACTACAGCTTCTTCCTATACAGTCAGTATGTGTAGGGTAAGATGAGCAGGAGGTACAGTATGTGAGGGAGGAGCTCAAGGTTTAGTCGACCGCAGCAGAATAAAACAGAGACAACAATGCCTTACCTTCATACTGATAGAGTCTAAACTCAAACTACAGAATCATGCTACTCATCTCTTCTGTTTTAATATTTATCCTCACTTACTGTACGCATGTATTATTAATATTAAATACAGGGGTGTCAAAGTCCAGCATTATCTGAGAATATTCCAAAAAGCATGCTGTAGGCTTCTTAATTTGAAATAGGAAAATCTAATATTTGCATGGTCAGTGTCACAAATGTGCTTATTTTATTAGTTACCTAGAAATGTATTTACACAATATAATAAAACCAACACGTTTGAAACAGTCATTGAAGTCTGAACCATAGGAGGGAGCTCTTCAGAGCAGAGAAGCTGCTTCATGTAGTAATTTGTGACTAAAGTTTATTCCAGTTGATAGTGAATGTTGTAAGTTTTTCTTTGATAGGAGACTCTCTAGGTGATGTGATAACATCTCATGACTCTGGAAAAGAAGCTCAAGATGGAAAGAGTGTTACTCTCTCCTGTAACTACAGTGGTGTTGTGCTCAATCTACTGTGGTATCGTCAGTATCAGAGATCCAAACCAGGGATCTCTGATCATAATGTCAGTGTCCCCAACTGAGCAAGCCAAGCCAAAGGCGACCAAAGGAACCGAAACTCCATCAGGGCATGATGGAGAAAAATAAACCTTAATGCATACACTGAACAGTGTATGCATTACGTCACGAAAATGTGGACTCGGCTGAAGACCGTAAGGGCTTAGGGTCCATTTGGGACAGGGCCTATAAAGACTCCATTACAGAAGTAAATAACTTCACCAGAGGCGGAGCTTCATATCAGGATGTAGAAGCATTTTCATCTGAAGGAGGTTGTCAGTATTCAGTCTGAATGATACTCTAGGCTTTCAGATTCTTCTTCAGATTTCTGCTATCATGATTATTTTCACTCTCCTCAGTTTTCTGTGGACATTTATTGGTAAGATAAAGTTGTATTATCATCTCTAATCTAGTAAATTCACTTTTAAAAAACTGCTTTCTTAAGTTACAGTTTAATTTCTTTAATTAGGCTTTTATTCTCCATTTATAGGCCGCACAGAGGCAGATGCATTGAAACCCTTGTCAGCGAACGAAAACAGACTCATTGGTGAAGCTGTTAATCTGTCCTGCAGTTACAAAGACTATACAGGTACTGTAAATAATGGTTTACAATGGTACAGACAATATCCCAGATCCAAACCGGAGTTCCTCCTTTACATCTTCCCAAGTGGATCTATGAGTGAAGATAGACCTGACAGATTTTCTGCTGAAGTTCATGAAGATATTAAACGTGTGGATCTGAAGATCTCCTCTGCTGTACAGGCAGACTCTGCTCTGTATTACTGTGCCCTGGTGCCCACAGTGACAGGAAACCCAACGGCATCATACAAAAACCTCCCATGCCATCATTAGAGAGAGATCGAGCTTACTTCATCCTGTCCCAAATGCCAAAACATCACCATTACAAGTCTAACCCTTTTGCTGAAACAAGTCATGACATATAAATTAATTTAGTCAAAGGTTCACATCTCCCATATGACCAAAATTGTACAGAAACTGTTTTGCCAGGAGGTGGCGCTGTGTGACTTAAAGTTAAACAGAAGAGACTCTTTCCTTTTGTGAGTTTCTCCATTAGTATAACAATTTATATCCTGCAATCTATGAGTTTTATCTTGCATGCAGATTAATTCTCTGTCGTTGTTTTTGCGTAGGTCAGATTTTGTCTTTGTCTGCTCAAAGGTCAGAGATTGATATTTATATTTGAGCTGCAAGATATTGTTAGTCTTTTTATACCCAATCATGTTGCCAATTGACCTAATAAGTTGCACATTGGTCCTCCAGCTGTTCCTTATATGTTCATTTAACTTTCCGGCCTCTTACTGCACCTGTCCTAACTTTTTTGGAATGTGTAACTATCATGATATCCAAAATGAGGCAATATTTGGCATGACATTTCAGAATCTCTCACTTTCAACATTTGATTCATATATATATTCTCTATTGTGAATTAAATATGTTTATGAGATTTGTAAATTATTGCATTCCTTTTATATTCACAATTTGCAGTGTCCCAACTTGTTTGGAATCGGGTTTGTATTCTGTATATTTTTAAACTATATGTTCCAATATATATTGAAAATCTTGTCAATGTGTATTTTAATTATATTTTAGCATACGACTCACTCTTATCTGTCTGGGATAGCTTAAATAATAATTCAGTAAAGATAATTCCCCCCATCCCTCACTTCAACAATCATAACTCTTCTCATCAATATTCTGCCAGAGGGAGGAGCTCTGATTCAGAT
The DNA here is from genome assembly GCF_024679245.1 of Pseudorasbora parva. NCBI lineage: Eukaryota > Metazoa > Chordata > Actinopteri > Cypriniformes > Gobionidae > Pseudorasbora > Pseudorasbora parva. Next base: position 512,054 of record NC_090180.1, read on the forward strand.
TCTCTTCTCCAGCTCCTGCTGTATCAGAGGAAATGTGCAGCAGTCGTTCTTCATTCTCATTTTCTCTTCACTGGTCAGATGTTGTCTCTGCTCTTAATTCTTATTTCTCTGCTCCAAGGTCAGTTTATAATCTTTTGAAATTTGATCCAATGATTATATATTCAGTGTGAAAAACATAAATAACTTCATTTAAATTAAACCAAAGGAATAATCTAGGAGATCTGTTTCTTCTTTCACACAGAGAATGCTGAAGCAAATACAATAAAGCCACTGGTCTCAGAGAAGCAGGCCACAGCAGAAGACAATGTTACGCTGTCCTGCGATTACAGTGGTCGTGTTAACACAGTGCAGTGGTATCGTCAATATCCCGGATCTCCACTAGAGTACCTGATATTTGCCACATGAGCTTAGGCTCTCATGTGTGGCTGATGGAGAACACAAACGTATGCATCTGAGCATCTTTCAGGCAGAAATGGCAGACTCCGCTCTGTACTACTGTGCCCTGGTGCCCACAGTGACTGTAAACACTGCAACACTGTACAAAAACAAGACATTAGCAGCACACAGAGATCAGACATTCAGACTAACACTGAGTGTCATCACTCCACGGAAACAATCAAGGAAAAATGTGGAATGTAGTGTGAATAAAATATATATAAGTCAGTTATGTGAATCAAGCACATATCTACATCTAACTAACAGAGAGATTAATATGAATAGGTGTCATTAAATTCTTCATGATTCACAACCCTACAGATGGAGAGAGAATAAAACTTCATATTTCGTAGTCCTTCAAAGCTGGCAGAAGGAGGAGCTCTATGAGTGTGTTCTTCACTTCTGAGCATGCTGTCATTCTTTGAGTTAAAACATCATCATGCGGGTCTATTTCCTTTTGTTCCTCTCAGCACTTGCAGGTGAGAATGTTTTAGTTTCCATTTTACTTCTTCATTAGCATTTCTGATTAAAGGGTTTAAATGTAAGTTTTTCTTTGACAGGAGACTCTCTTGGTGATGTGATAACATCTCATGACTCTGGAAAAGAAGCTCAAGATGGAAAGAGTGTTACTCTCTCCTGTAACTACAGTGGTGTTGTGCTCAATCTACTGTGGTATCGTCAGTATCAGAGATCCAAACCAGAACTCCTTCTCTCCATCTCTGAATCTGGAATTGCAGTTAAAGCAGATCCATCAGCCCACTGGTTTAAACCTAAAGTTGACAAACAGAGAAAGCTCATGGAACTGGAGATCAGTCCTGCTAAAGTAACAGACTCTGCTCAGTATTACTGTGCCCTGGTGCCCACAGTGACACGAAACCTGTTTCCTTTGCACAAAATCTTGCCACTGGTATAACTTAACATGCCACGGCAGATAGAATAGCTGATGAACTTATTTCCACAGATTTATTTAGCTTTTATTTTATTTCAGTCAGAAAACTTTAACAAAATATATTGTGGGGACCTGATATTAAACATATGAAAAATAAAAACATATTGTGACAGATATTCCTTTCTTTGCCTAAGATGAGCAAGAACAGGACATGAAAAATGAATTCTCAGTTTCCAACCTTAAAATAATAAATAAAAAACATGGACAAATCATTTTAAATTGTAATGTAGACGTATGTGTAAACGTGCTGTTCGAACCACACGCTCCAAGTGAGACTTGAACCCGGGTCCACCGGCCTGAGAGTCGGACGCTCCAACAAGGAGGCTAAAGGCTGTGTCAGTCGCTAAAGACTCTCTGGAGGAGTGAGGGTTACTTGCACAGGCTAACTACTAGCTGGCCTCTGTTACACTTGCATTTTCTGTGAAGCTTCTTTGAAACAATATGTATTGTGAAAAGCACTCTACAAATAAATGTGAATTGAATTGAACAAAGGCATTCAGATGCCGCTGTAGCCCAGATAGAAGCTGCGCCCCAATTCAGAGGCTGCATCCTTCAAAGGCCGATTGCAACACCGCAGCGCGACAGACTGTCCCAATTCAAAGGCTCCTTCAAACGCGGCCTTCGCTTCCCATGAAAAGAAGGATTTTTTTTTTTTTTTTTTTTTTTTTTTTTTTTTATTAATTCATTTATTGGTTCGTAATTGTATTCTTTAATACACCACCTTAATAAAGTCCCATTGCAAAAAACCTCTTGGTCCTAAAATCATCAACATGCTATTATTATTATTTATTTATTTATTTATTTATTTATTTATTTATTTTTTTTTTATTAGAGAAAAAAAAATTATAGCAAATTAACAAATTACAGTTGCTTATACAATGCAAGTGATCATAGACATACATACATGTATAGTGGGTAGAAAAACCAAACCATAACAAATAGAGAGGAGAACCAACAAAGAAAACAAAAAAACAAAAACAATACAATAACAAACAGAGAGGAAAACCATCAAAAAAAAAACAAACAAACAAAAAAAAACAACAACAACTGAATATAAATATAGTGATGTATGCAGGTATATTTGGTAAGTTTAGGCAATGGAGTATTAAGGGATAAGGGTAATTTGAGATGCTTATAGTAATAGTAACACATTTATACTTGAGGTAGTAATCATAACAAAAAATAATAAATAATAACTGTAGTAGTAACAGTAATAGTAGCAGTAATGGCAGTAATGGTGGTAGTAGTAATAGTTAAAAGTATCAGTAGTAGTGACAGTAGTAATTGTAATTATCGTAATAGTAGTATTGATTGTAAGTAATAGTAATAATAGTAGTGATAGTAATAGTAGCTAATAGTAATAGTAGTAGTGATAGTAGCTATTAGTGATAGCATTAGCTATAATATATATGATAATAATAACAGTAATAATAATAATAGATGTAATGTTAGGATTAGACATTCAAAGTAATATAAATCATGATATTGATGGAACGATAAACCAGGCAATCCAGTTATTGTGGAGGGACACTATGGTCTATGTCCGGGAGCCGCTCCAGCGCCGTCAGTGACCACCACCCACAGACCCCCCCCGGACACAGTCACCCTCATCTGATCCACCTGGGACCCTCCCTCCCGCCAGCGACACACTCCTCAAATGATCCTCTATGCTCTGTTGAGTCCTTGATCAAATACACTGGGGCACCCTAACAGGCACCTCCAAACCAGGCTCCCCTAGTCTGGATGTGGCCTGATAAAACAAAAAATACATTTTTGTTGCCCAGCCCAGTTTTTTTTAATTTTTTTTAATCTGTAGTATGGACCCTGGTGTGCACCGGTTAGCTCCCCAGCCAGAGACACCACATCCAGCCCAGATATTGGTAGATGTTTTTTATTTACATGAGAGGAGTGATTTGAGGTTGAGGTGGCAAAGGGAGAGGATCCCAAGCACCGAGTCTGTGATGATGAACCCGCCAGCAGGACATGCCAGCTGTGCCCACCAACAGCACCAGAGCAGCACCCCGACCCAGACCATTTATATTTAATAAATTCAAGTAGGCTACCCAGAATGTATACATAATGTTTCTGAAATGTGATTCATGACGGAAGAGATGAATATCCAAATTCCTACTACCACCATCACCAACAACAAAAAGTATAGTTAATATGCAGCTTTACATATATAATAATTTTAAGTGTATACTAGCTTATAAATCATTGCAGAAGTATAATACATTGTAATGTAATATAACAAGTATAATTTAATTTTCGTGTGATTATTAATCCATTTAAAATACCATAAATCTTAATTGAGGCATCAACTCATCAGCTAATTTTAATCAATATGTAACGATGAGAGTAGTGGATTGAAAGCTGTATTAAATTTGTGCAATTGATTTTTAGTTGCTGATGTTTGTTTCTCTTTAATAACATGGTCTCTTAGTAGATGAAGCCATTGTTTAATTGATATTTGGTATTTATTTTTCCAATTGAGAAGTATTGTTTTCTTGGCGATAGCTAGAGATAGGAGTAGAGGTTTTTTATGTTCCAAAGGGAGGTTAATTTCAGATGTGTCACCTAGAAGACATAAGAGTGGAAGTGCGTTGATAGTACTTTTAAAGAGATCTGATAGTTTATTAGTGACATCTATCCAGAACTGATTAACCGGTGGGCATAGCCAGAGTGCATGAAGGTAAGTGTCTGGTGTATTTAAACTGCAGTTAGTACATTTATCAGAAGTTGTCAGCCCCATTTTAAACATGTTATGCTGTGTTATGTGTGTTCTGTGTATAATTTTATACTGGATTAACTGGATGTTTGTGTTTGTACTTAATATAAAAGTATTTCTGCAAACTGTTTTCCAAAATTCATCATTTGTGGTGATATTGAGATCTTTTTCCCATTGTTTAACTGGTGCTGCAATTGCTTTAGTATCTATAGACAATATTAGAGTGTATAATTTACTAAGTGTTTTTACTGAATTACTAATTTTGGTGATATGTTTAAGAATTGGGGGAGGTTGTGCGATATCTTGGTTTCCAACTGTGGTTTTAATAGAATTCCTGATTTGAAGGTAGTAGTAATAATGTTCTTTTCCCAAGGTCAATTTCTGACTTAATTCTGTAAATGTAGTGAATGTGTTCCCAGTAAACAGGTGATGTAGATGTGTGATACCTTTCTCTTTCCATTTAATATTGTTTAGTGGAGTTTTGTTTATAGTGAAATCCGGGTTGTGCCATATAGGTGAGTTGATGTGTGCTGTCAGCTCATGTTGTGTCAGTGTATTAATTTGCCACCAAGCAGTGAGAGTTGGTTTAATCGTTATGTTTTTAAAAAGGTTGTTCTGTTTGATTTTTTTTGTGATAAATGGAAGATCAGATATTGTTATTTCTTTGCATTCTGCTTGTTCTAACGCTAGCCATGGGTTTTGGGAGCTGTCACCTGTGATCCATTTGCAAAAGTATTGAAGTTTGGATGCTAAGTAATAATTTTGAAAATTTGGTGCAGCTAGACCGCCTTGGTCTTTATTTTTTTGTAGTGTTTGTAAGCTTATTTTAGGTTTCCTTTTTTTCCAATAGAATTTGTTAATTATTTGGTTTAATGATGTAAACCATTTCTTAGTTGGTTGTACCGGAGTCATATTGAATAAATAAAGGAGTTTGGGTAGAATACACATTTTAACTGTTGCAATACGACCAATGATGGAAAGTGGTAGGTTCATCCATCGAGTTAAATCATCTTCTATTGTTTTCAGTAGTGTGATAAAATTGAGATTGAACAAGTCAGAGAGGTTCTGGGATATGTTTATTCCTAAGTATGTAATATTATTAATTTTGAATGGTGTGTTCTGTATACTTCTGTCTTGTGGTTGTATATTCAGTGGTAAAATTGTTGATTTGGTCCAGTTTATGGAGTAGTCTGATATGGCAGAATATTCGTCGATGAGTTTAATTATTTCTTTAAGTGATGTTTCTGGATTTTGTACAAATAATAGGATGTCGTCTGCATACAGTGAAATTTTATGATTAGTTTTACCTGATAAAACTCCAGAAATGTTTTCATTTTGTCTTATTGCAGCAGCAAGAGGTTCTATAAATAAGGCGAAAAGTAATGGTGATAATGGGCATCCTTGGCGAGTGCCTCGCTGGAGTTGAAATGGTGATGATATTATGCCATTAGTTAAAACAGATGCTAGTGGAGTATTATAGAGTGTTTTAATCCAATGAATGAAGCAGTCTCCAAATCCAAATCTTTTAAGTGTCATATGAAGGAAGTACCAATTAACTTTATCAAATGCCTTCTCTGCGTCTAGAGATATGATTATGGTCTTTTTTTTGTTTTTATTGCATAGGTCCATGATGTTGAATAGTCTTCTGGTATTGTTTGATGACTGGCGTCCTTTGATAAAACCTGTTTGGTCTGGATGGATGAGAGATGAAATTACTGATTCGAGTCGTGTTGCCAAAGTTTTACTAATAATTTTTAAATCAGTATTTAAAAGAGATAATGGGCGATAACTAGTGCATAATGTTGGGTCTTTATTTGGTTTAAGCAGGACTGATATTAGTGCTGAATTCATATGAGGTGGGATAGAAGAAGTGTTTTTGATTTCTGCCGTCATTCGCATGAATAATGGTGATATGGTTGTCCAAAAATGTTTGTAATATTCTGGTGGGTATCCATCTAAACCTGGGGCTTTATTGTTTGATAGAGAGTCCAGAGCTTGTTTATATTCAATTTCTGAAATAGAATCTTCTAATGAATCTCTTTGTGTTGTGGTCAGAGTGGGTAAAAATAAGTTGGAAAGAAACAATTTAGTGTCCATAATTTTCGGTTCTTTAGTATTACTGTATAAACATTTATAAAAAGTGCGAAAAGTATCATTGATGTCTTGTAGGGTGTGGAGTGTCTTTCCTTCTGGATTCTTGATTACCGGAATAAGTGACTTTTCTCTGTTATGTTTGAGTAAATTAGCCAGGTATTTACCTGATTTATCATTATGTTCAAATTGTGTATATCTGAGGCATTGTTTTTGGAATTCTATCCTTTTATTTAATATGTCATCATATTCACCTTTTGTTGTATTTATTTCCTTTAGAATCTGTTCATTGGGATTTTGAGAATAAACATTGTGTAATGTATGCATTTTATTTTCTAAATCTTTTTCTCGCCTTTGTTCCTTTTTGTATTTGTATGTGGAGTATGAAATTATTTTTCCTCTAAGTACAACTTTAGCTGTTTCCCATAGAGTTACCGCAGAGATGTCTGGTGTGTCGTTTATTTCCATGAAGGATGCCCATTCCTTTTTAAAGTAGTCATTAAATTCTTTGTCTTGAAGTAATGATATATTCATCCTCCATCTGAATGATTTTTTAGTATTGTTTCTATTAGACATAGTTATAGAGATTGGTGCATGATCAGAGATGATGATAGGGTTTATTGTTGTATTTAAAATATCCGGGATGAGGGAATTGCTTGTCAAAAAATAATCAATGCGTGAATATGATTTATGAACTGCTGAAAAATAACTGTATTCTCTTGAGTTTGAGTTTTTAAGTCTCCAGCTATCGCCAAGACCTAGGTCATTCATGTACTGTTTAATGGTTTCTGTAGATTGCCATGGTTTAAAATGTGGTGGTGTATTCGATTTGTCTTGAGTTGGATCTATAACTGTATTAAAGTCTCCTCCGATTATGATGGCTGATTGGGAAAGGCTAGCTATTGAGGAGAAAAAATTATGGAAAAATTGGGGATCATCTGTGTTTGGTCCGTAGATATTAGCAATGGTCAGTGATTTATTGTTAAAGATTATATTGATAATAACATATCGTCCGTCTGGGTCACATATGGCTGAGTGATTAATAACAGTTATGTTTTTATTAATTAATATAGCTACCCCTCTTTTCTTTGAGTTAAAGGATGCAGAGTATATTTGTGTTAATTGCGTATTTCCTAATTTCTTGTGTTCTGATTCCAAAAGATGAGTTTCTTGCAATAAACATATATCTGCCTTTAGTTTTTTGATGTGGTTTAAAATTTTGGACCTTTTAGCTGCTGAGTTGATGCCTCGTACGTTCCAGCTAACTAATTTAAGATGTGACATTCTATGTTATGATGTAGCTTTGTTCAATATTTATCATAAATATCTGTACCCTATTATATGATATAAAATATACAAGTAGTATATATTCAGTGTCAGACAAACTCCACATGCAACAGTAATAACACATTTTTCCAAGCGAATATACAGAAAACATTTGAATACGTTAAGTAGGTGATTATTATTTATCTTGTAGTGCATTCATTGGCGGCATGTTTTTTTTTCTTTTCTTTTTTCTTCGTGATGGATTATAACCAGTACATAGTGTCATTCCTGTAAAGTTGGCCGTCTACATATAGTCGGTCTACAGTGAGAACTGCTTTCCTTCCATTTTGGCGAAATTGTTTCATGACCGGAATCAATATTCTCCGTCTGTCCTGAATCTCTCGAGGGTATTGATCGTTAAGCCCGAATGTAGTTCCGCGCAGTTCTCTGCCCTTGCTCTTAACCAGTTCTTTCTGTTTGTAATGCTCAAATTTTGCAATGATGGGACGCGGCCGTTTAGTGTCTGCATTTTTGTTAGATCCGAGGCGGTGGACGCGGTGGAAGGTAATATTGTTGACAGATTCTAGTGGGAGTTTAAGAGAAGAATGCATGAAATCTTTAATTGCTTGTTCCGGGTTATCTTGGATTTGTTCTGGTATACCCGAAAAGATCAGGTTGTCTCGCATGCTGCGGCACTGGATGTCTAATACGGAATCTTTCAATAGTTTATTTTCGTTTGTAATATGTGTAATTGTTGCTGTGAGTTCTGAAATCTTTGTATGCATTTCTTTATTGTCTTTTTGCAATGAGTCAATCTGTGATTGACTGAACTCAAGGCTGGTTTTAAGATCTTTGATGTCTTGATGGAGCAGTTCAAGAATTGCCAGTTTATTGTTTATGGATTCTAGGAGTCCCACCTCTATTGTTGTAGTAGTTCCATCCTCGGACTCTGCTGAGTATTCCCGGCGCGGTTGTTTCTTTTGGGGTTGTGGCATGTTGGTCAAATTGTTGAAGTAGCTGTCTATGAACTTTTCCAGGTATTCCACGATGGGCTTTAATCCGGTTCTGTTATTTGAAGTGATCGACGTTGAAATAGTAAAGTACTTACAAGGAGATCGTTCTGTTTTGTTTTAGCTGAGTTCGCTAAAAGAAGGATTTAACAGATGGATCCTTCATGACCTTGGCGTGGCCTTTGAAGAACGCATCTGAAGGTCAGACTGAGTGTTGTTTAATGGGACAGTCTAGCCTACAGACTTCTGTTCTTGTCACATGACCAGCAGAAACTCTTTTACTGGGTTATATTCAACTGCCTAAAAATAAAAAAGGTTCACACCCTGTCTAAATATGTTTACTTTGGTCCATTAATGTGCATAATAAAGAGTATAAAACCATAAGAAATCACATCTTAATCTATGAATCAACATTTGAACTGAGTAAAAGTTTCTAGTTTTATATTTGTATTAGTAGATATTTGAGTAAGTTGAAACAGAATTATTGCATTTAAAGTGTAATTTGTCTATTTTTCTCAATAAAATGCTGTTGCCTCCTTTGTCTTTTATGTAGTACTAATATTGGTGGGGGGAGAATAACAAAATAGCATTGTGGCAAGCAGCGAGGCGAGGGACCGTGAGAGCGGGCCGGTGATGAGTGCCAGCTGCGCGACACACCGGTCTCGTCTCACCATGACGGAGTATAAAGGGAGGAGCAAAGACAGCAGAAGACGAGAGAGGACCAGGCCTGGACTTTACGTTTAGTTTTGTTTATGTTGTGTTACGTGAGTGGGCAGTCGTCCATGAGGGGCTGCCCGCGGTTTACTTTTGTTTTGTTTATTTATTTAATAAAAGTTGTTGAATGTTCGCCGGTTCCCGCCTCCTTCCTTCCCATCTACGAACCTCGTTACAAGCAAATGATTTAGTTGCCATTATTTTGTCATAATTATATAATAACATAATTTTGTCAGAATTGACTAACTGTCACTGATCTTTAACCTGAAATGATCTACAATTTTGCGCAACGTTTTAACAGTTAACATTTCTCTTTGTTACCATTTGTAATGCCAGAAAGACTAGCACTGAGCATTATATTCTACCAGAAGGTGGAGCTCTAGGAACCATTGTAGTTCAGTCTCAGCTCAGATTAAAAACAGAGCAGACAGACTTACATTGAGTCACTTATACTCTAGTAACTGTAAGTCTTGACTCTCAGAGTCATTGTCTCTTATTAGTGCAGATGTTGCTCCTGGTATTCATTATATCTTCTCTTCTAAGAGGTGAGTGATTCATAACGATTACTGTGGAAATGTTCTTTCTCCTTATCCTGTTGACAATCTGAATTAGTCTATTAGTTTACCTGTTCTTTTCTTTGGTTTTTCATCATTTTATTACTTTTAATTCTCTTTACATTGTATTCTTTTTCTTATGCATTTTTTAGCCCTATTTTAATTCCTTTCTATGTAAAGCACTTTGAATTGCCATTGTGTATGAAATGTGCTATATAAATAAACTTGCCTTGCCTTGCCTGCCATTACAAATAATATTTAATTGTGTGTGTTTGTTTTAATCAGAGAATGCTGCTGCAGACGTGATAACACCATTCCTCACAGAGAAACATGTTTTGGAAGGAAAAGATGTTACACTGATCTGCAACTACACTGGCAATGTTCAGAGTTTGCAGTGGTACCGTCAGTATCCCGGATCCAAACCTGAACACCTCATTTTGTTCAATGAGTTCAAATCATCTTCCTCTCTCCGTCTGACCGCTGCTGCTGATAAAGCCGTCAAACATATGAATCTGACTATCTCTTCTACAGAAGTCTCAGACTCTGCCATGTACTACTGTGCCCTGGTGCCCACAGTGACAGGAAACACAACTGCACACTACAAAAACTCAGAGAAATTATATTTAAGGCAGAAGATCATGATGCATAGTTTAAAGGGTTGGTTGCATGTGATTTAACTTTTGTAACTTTAGTTAGTGTGTAATGTCGCTGCTTGAGCATAAACAGTATCTGCAAAGTTACAGCACTGAAAGTTCAATGCAAACGGAGATATTGTCTTTTAAAGCTATGGCAGTTTATTGCCTACAAAAACGACTGGTTTCGACTACAACAAGCTTCTTTTCCAGTTTGGTGACATCATAAACCCTTGCTATTAACACAAACACCTGTGGGCATTGTTTATTTATATAAAGTATATTATATAAAGAAGTTTGTAACGCAGTTCATAGATGGGAAGGAAGGAGGCGGGAACCGGCGAACGTTCAACAACATTTATTAATTCAAAATACGGACGACTGCCCACAAACACATAAACAAAACATAACATAAAATCCAGGCCTGGTCCTCTCTCGTCTTCCGCAGCTCTTGTTCCTCCTTTTATGCTCCCGTCACATGGCCGCGAGACGAGACCCAGCTGGCACTCGTCAATATTAATCACCGGCCCGCTCTCGCGGTCCCTCGCCCCGCTGCCTGTCACACCACATACCCCCATCGCCCCTCACAGGCCGGGGGGCACTCCCGAGACTGCGCTCTACCCCCCCCCCCCCCCTCCCGGGGGGGCCGCGGCACCTGGGGGTAAGAACAGAGAGGCGAGAGAAATGTAGACGGGAGCACGAGGAGCCCGCGGACGAGAGAGGGGAGAGAGGGAAAAAAGAAAGAGAGAGAGAGAAAAAAATTCTAGTCCGGTTCCCAGACACACTGCCGTTCGGCCCTCCGCCCGCCGAGAGGCTCTTCCTCGCGGTGCTGTGCGATGGCACTGGACGCCTGGTGGACAGCTCGATCCTCCTCCGCCTCCTGGCGGCCGGCGGTGACTCCTCCTTCTGAGGGACCCAGCAGCGAGCCCTGTGCTCCCTGCTCCTCCCCTATCAGGCGGATGGCAGCAGGCTCTGGCCCACGGCAAGCGCGGCGACTCCTCCGCTCCCTCTCGGACGGCAGCCACCCCACCTCGACCCAGGGGCACGGCAGCGAGGTCTCTGTCCTACCTGTCTGGCTCCAGCACCATCGCCTCGGGCAGCCCTCGCGGTCCTCATTCATCCACGCTTCCTGACCTCCTCAGCACCGCGATCCCCCTCAGCAGTGAGGGCTCTTCGACAGCATGTCCCTCCTTCCTCCCGGGTTTCGGCACCAGTGTTACGCAGTTCGTAGATGGGAAGGAAGGAGGCGGGAACCGGCGAACGTTCAACAACATTTATTAATTCAAAATAAATAAACAAAACGAAAGTAAAACCGCGGGCAGCCCCTCACGGACGACTGCCCACAAACACATAAACAAAACATAACATAAAATCCAGGCCTGGTCCTCTCTCGTCTTCCGCAGCTCTTGTTCCTCCTTTTATGCTCCCGTCACATGGCCGCAAGACGAGACCGGTGTGCCACGCAGCTGGCACTCGTCAACATTAATCACCGGCCCGCTCTCGCGGTCCCTCGCCCCGCTGCCTGTCACACCACAAAGTTGTTCATGCTACAGATAAAACAATACCTTTACAAACAAGCTACTACTCATTCGTGTATTCGGGTACTGTAAAACTTTAACCAGAGTATTTAAAGATAACTAACAACAGTGACACTACAAAAATACTTGCCATAAGAAAATACATACCATTCCCTAAAGTCCATTGATTCTGTGCAGAGGTTCTACTTGACCTTCATCCCCGCTATCTGGGTCTAATTCGGCCTCAAATTGGGATAGCTTTATTGATGCCAATTATTTACACCGCAGATGTGCCTTCTGCCCGTAATGGTAAGGGGCGTGGCGTTTCTGGCAACCTGTGCTTGGCACTTCAGCCAATAAAAATACATGAAACTACATTTGGCCATCTAACCAATTTAAGTCCATTGCGTTTTTCGGACGGATGGGCTTCATAGAAGCAGGAAGCAAACGAGCCGTTCAAAGGACAGTGGAGACAGCAGTGTGGAATAAAGATAAAATATATGAAAATATGGCGCTTTAAAAAAAAAGAAACGTATTAAGACATGTTATACTGCACCCCATAAACACAATCAAGCCTAGAAAAACGCCACGGAACCACCCCTTTAAAGGATATATAATCAATATAATATGCTGTACTCTGCTGCTTTTCTCTGAGAACTACTAATTCACCTTTTACTTGTTAATTATTGGTCATGTAAGGCCCCGTTTACAATACAAAACACTATAATTTACAATATTGTAACATAGGAGTCCACTGATGGCAAGCGTTAAAGAACCCAAGTGCAGTTTATGAATTCAAACTTAAACAAAACATTAAAGAACAAGGACTTGGCTTAACTTGAATATAACATAGAATACTCACCAACAGGGGTTATGGGCTGGAGCCATCACTGGACGCCGGTCAGGGTCACACAACATTCCCATGGTCACATTGGTCAGTGCTGCACACTCTGAAGATTCTGGCTCGAGCTTGGCGGCCATTTTGGCTCGATTAACCCATTTCTGAAAACATTCTTTAACGCTGCGTCATTAAAATCCACATGGTTGGAAATGTAAAAAAAAAATAGTTTACATAGTCCTCAATAGTCATTTTACCTTAACATAGACCCAAGAGTTGAAAAACTGCTGGGTCCATTTTGCATGTCTAGCTTTCTGTAACTTAGGAGTCCACTGATGGCAAGCGTTGAAGAATCCAAGTGCAGTTTATTCAATCAAACTTAAACAAAACATAAAAGAAACAAGGACTTGACATGACTTTGCTTGACTTGTCTATAACATAAAACACTAACCAACAGCGGATTACAGATAAGAAAGCTAGACAGGGACTATATTCCCAGAATGCCTCTGAGTGAGCCTCACGAGTCACGATGGTCTGTGTAGGGGAGTAGAGTCATCCACCAGGCTTACTTTCTTACTGTGTAATTTAATAGGCCAAATATTCTTCAATAAGTTCTTAAATGTTGTTTAAAGATTAAGGTCCCATAAAAAAATGTTGAGATATTATTTTAGTAAGAGTGATCTGACCTGCATTGTGCCAGAAGGTGGAGCTCTAGAAATCATTGTAGTTCAGTCTCAGCTCAGATTAAAAACAGAGCAGACAGACTTACATTGAGTCACTTATACTCTAGTAACTGTAAGTCTTGACTCTCAGAGTCATTGCCTCTTATTAGTGCAGATGTTGCTCCTGGTATTCATTATATCTTCTCTTCTAAGAGGTGAGTGATTCATACCGATTACTGTGGAAATGTTCTTTCTCCTTATCCTGTTGACAATCTGAATTAGTCTATTACAAATCATTTTTAATTGTTTGTGTTTGTTTTAATCAGAGAATGCTGCTGCAGACGTGATAACACCATTCCTCACAGAGAAACATGTTTTGGAAGGAAAAGATGTTACACTGATCTGCAACTACACTGGCAATGTTCGAAGTTTGCAGTGGTACCGTCAGTATCCCGGATCCAAACCTGAACACCTCATTATGTTCACTGAGACCCAATCATCTTCCTCTCTCCGTCTGACCGCTGCTGCTGATAAAGCCGTCAAACATATGAATCTGACTATCTCTTCTACAGAAGTCTCAGACTCTGCCATGTACTACTGTGCCCTGCAGCCCACAGTGACAGGAAACACAACTGCACACTACAAAAACTCAGAGAAATTAGATTTAAGGCAGAAGATCATGATGCACAATGCAGATTTAAAACAGTGGCACTGTACACTATCAGATGTTTTAAGCATCAATGTGCTGTTCATATCTGTATTAAGAGCTAGTCTAATAATATTAATGGACAATATTTCAGAGAATCGGGGCCAGTTGAATATGCCTTCAAAACATGATGCCTCTTTTAGGCTGTTGACTACAGCTTCTTCTTATACAGTCAGTATGTGTAGGGTAAGATGAGCAGGAGGTACAGTATGTGAGGGAGGAGCTCAAGGTTTAGTCGACCGCAGCAGAATAAAACAGAGACAACAATGCCTTACCTTCATACTGATAGAGTCTAAACTCAAACTACAGAATCATGCTACTCATCTCTTCTGTTTTAATATTTATCCTCACTTACTGTACGCTTGAGTATTAATATTAGATACAGGGGTGTCAAAGTCCAGCATTATCTGAGAATATTCCAAAAAGCATGCTGTAGGCTTCTTCATTTGAAATAGGAAAATCTAATATTTGCATGGTCAGTGTCACAAATGTGCTTATTTTATTAGTTACCTAGAAATGTATTTACACTATATAATAAAACCAACACGTTTGAAACAGTCATTGAAGTCTGAACCACAGGAGGGAGCTCTTCAGAGCAGAGAAGCTGCTTCATGTAGTAATTTGTGACTAAAGTTTAATCCAGTTGATAGTGAATGTTGTAAGTTTTTCTTTGACAGGAGACTCTCTAGGTGATGTGATAACATCTCATGACTCTGGAAAAGAAGCTCACGATGGAAAGAGTGTTACTCTCTCCTGTAACTACAGTGGTGTTGTGCTCAATCTACTGTGGTATCGTCAGTATCAGAGATCCAAACCAGAACTCCTTCTCTCCATCTCTGAATCTGGAGATCCAGTTAAAGCAGATCCATCAGCCCACTGGTTTACTCCTAAAGTTGACAAACAGAGAAAGCTCATGGAACTGGAGATCAGCCCTGCTAAAATAACAGACTCTGCTCAGTATTACTGTGCCCTGGAGTCCACAGTGACAGTCCACAGTAATATTCCTGCATATCAGCCTTGCTTTTGTATTCTGTGTTGCTTCTGTGACTGAATCAGCCATCAGCAACTCACTGATCTCTCAATTAATCCACAAGTAGGCCTATACCAGCACACACATACACTTTGTTGCCAAAAGTATTGGGCCGCCCCTCCAAATCATTGAATTCAGGTGTTCGATCCCTTCATGGCCACAGGTGTATAACTCCAGCTCTCGGCCTGCAGACGCTTCTACACACATTAGTGAAAGAATGGGTCGCTCTCAGGAGCTCAGTGAACTCAAGTCCATTTCTGACATTTCCTCACTACTAAATATTCCACGCTCAACTGTTAGTGGGATTATAACAAAGTGGAAGTAATTGGGAACAACAGCAACTCAGCCACGAAGTGGGTTTCCATGGCCGAGCAGCTCATCCAAGCCTTACATGACCATCACCATCACCCCTATTTTACCTTTTTTCACTTGGCCCTTTAGTTCCAGTAAAAGGAAATTTTAATGCTTCAGCATACCAAGACATTTTGGACAATTTCATGCTCCCAACTTTGTGGGAACGGAGCAAGTTTGATGTAAAGGAACTGGACTGGCCTGCACAGTGTCCTGAGCTCAACCCGATAGAACAGCTTTGGGATGAATTAGAGCGGAGACTGAGAGCCAGGCCTTCTCGTCCAACATCAGTGCCTGACCTCACAAATGAACGTCACTAAACCTTGAGGAAAGCCTTCCAAGAAGAGTTGAAGCTATTAAAGCTGCAAAGGGTGGGCAAACTCCTTATTAAACCCTCCGGGTTAAGAATGGGAAGTTTATGTGCATGTAAAGGCAGGCGTGCCAAAACTTTTGGCAATATAGTGTATTTCCATAGAGAACACACGTTAGGGCAGTGTTGGCACCATGAGCGGCCTCTTCAGTCACTGTGCCCCCAGTATTATTTATATCCAGATAATCAAGCATTTCAAACACTCCTTCAGATTTCTTCCAAGTTATTTTTAAGATGGTCATTGTTATTTGTTCAACAAAAATTTCCTTACAAGTGGAATCCTGAACAAATAAAGAAAGGCCAGAGAAAATAAATCTAGATAAACCTCTTCCTTCAATAATAGGACCCTACCTAAAATAGACATCTGTCCATTATTATCAGAAATGTATTTTGTTTTCTTAACTTTCTTTACAGCAGACTTCTACCTGACAGTCAATCAATCAATCAATCAGCTTTATTTATATCGCGCTTTTCCAATGCCACTTGTTTCAAAGCAGCTTCACAGTGTTAAACAGGACAATATTGCAACAAAATTAGATTCACCTGTACAGTCTTCCTGGAGAAAACTCTTTGAAAATTTTTTATTTATCATACAGCGACAATGTTGGCAGATCAGTATTATAATTTATAGAATTAAATAAGACATAAACAATTAATTTGCATATTTAGTTGAATAAATTAGATCATAATGTGAGTGTCCCCAACTGAGCAAGCCAAGCCAAAGGCGACCAAAGGAACCGAAACTCCATCAGGGCATGATGGAGAAAAATAAACCTTAATGCATACACTGAACAGTGTATGCATTACGTCACGAAAGTGTGGACTCGGCTGAAGACCGTAAGGGCTTAGGGTCCATTTGGGACAGGGCCTATAAAGACTCCATTACAGAAGTAAATAACTTCACCAGAGGCGGAGCTTCATATCAGGATGTAGAAGCATTTTCATCTGAAGGAGGTTGTCAGTATTCAGTCTGAATGATACTCTAGGCTTTCAGATTCTTCTTCAGATTTCTGCTATCATGATTATTTTCACTCTCCTCAGTTTTGTGTGGACATTTATTGGTAAGATAAAGTTGTATTATCCTCTCTAATCTAGTAAATTCACTTTTAAAAACTGCTTTCTTCAGTTACAGTTTAATTTCTTTAATCAGGCTTTTATTCTCCATTTATAGGCCGCACAGAGGCAGATGCATTGAAACCCTTGTCAGCGAACGAAAACAGACTCATTGGTGAAGCTGTTAATCTGTCCTGCAGTTACAAAGACTATACGGGGTCTGTTAGTAATGGTTTCCAGTGGTACAGACAATATCCCAGATCCAAACCGGAGTTCCTCCTTTACATCTTCCCAAGTGGATCTATGAGTGAAGATAGACCTGACAGATTTTCTGCTGAAGTTCATGAAGATATTAAACGTGTGGATCTGAAGATCTCCTCTGCTGTACAGGCAGACTCTGCTCTGTATTACTGTGCCCTGGTGCCCACAGTGACAGGAAACCCAACGGCATCATACAAAAACCTCCCATGCCATCATTAGAGAGAGATCGAGCTTACTTCATCCTGTCCCAAATGCCAAAACATCACCATTACAAGTCTAACCCTTTTGCTGAAACAAGTCATGACATATAAATTAATTTAGTCAAAGGTTCACATCTCCCATATGACTGAAATTGTACAAAAAACAGTTTTGCCAGGAGGTGGCGCTGTGTGACAAAGTAAGAAACAAAGAAAAAAAATCATTTTGTGAGTTTTTGCAGTGGTGTAATCCTGCAATCTATGAGTTTTATCCTGCATGCAGATTAATTCTCATTCGTTGTTTTTGCGCAGGTCAGATTTTGTCTTTGTCTGCTCAAAGGTCAGAGAATTAAATTTATATTTGAGCTGCAAGCTGTTGTTAGTTTGCTTCTGATTTTTTACAGCACCCATCAATACTGGAATTGCAAGATGTATTTTTTAAAGATAAATATGTAAAAATGTTATTGATAATACAAACCCAATTCCAAAAAAATTGGGAAACTATACAAATTGTGAATAAAAAACAGAATGCAATGATGTGGAAGTTTCAAATTTCAATATTTTGTTTAGAATACACCAGATGACATATCAAATGTTTAGACTGAGAAAATGTATAATTTTAATGGAAAAATAAGTTGATTTAAAATGTCATGGCACAAACACATCTCAAAAAAGTTGGGCCAAGGCCATGTTTCCCCTGTGTGTCATCCCCACTTCTTTTTATATCAGTCTGCAAACGTCTGGGGACTGAGGAGACGAGCTGCTCAAGTTTAGGAATAGGAATGTTGTCCCATTCTTGTCTAATACAGGCTTCTAGTTGCTCAACTGTCTTAGGTCTTCTTTATCGCATCTTCCTCTTTATGATGCGCCAAATGTTTTCTAATGGTGAAAGATCTGGACTGAAGGCTGGCCATTTCAGTGCCGGATCCTTCTTCTACACAGCCATGATGTTGTAATTGATGCAGTGTGTGATCTGGCATTGTCATGTTGGAGAATGCAAGGTCTTCCCTGAAAGAGACGACGTCTGGATGGAGCATAAGTTGTTCTAGAACGTGGATATACCTTTCAGCATTGATGGCCTTTCCAGATGTGTAAGCTGCCCATTCTTAGAACTTCAACTTTTGATTTGTCTGACCACAGAACAGTTTTCCACTTTGCCACAGTCCATTTTAAATGAGCCTTGGCCCAGAGAAAACGCCTGCGCTTCTGGATCATGTTTAGATACGGCAGGAACCTAAAACTTTTACCTGTAGAGTTTTAGCCGGCGACAGCGAATGGCACGGTGGATTGTGTTCACCAGTGTTTTCTGGAAGTATTCCTGAGCCCATGTTGTGATGTCCATTACAGTAGCATTCCTGTATGTGATGCAGTGCCGTCTAAGGGCTGAAGATCACGGCCATCCGGTTTGGTTTTGACCCTTGACCCTTACGCACAGAAATTGTTCCAGATTCTCTGAATCTTTGGATGATATTATGCTCTGTAGATGATGATAACTTCAAACTCTTTGCAATTTTTATGATATTGCTCCACTATTCTCCACTATTTATTCGAATATTGTATTCAAATGATATGTTATTTATATTTGATGTGAAGCACTTTGGACACCTTGTGGCTGCTGTAAAGGGCTATAGAAATAAAGTTTGATTTGTTTGATTTGATATTGTCCGCCGCAGCATTGGGGGAATTGGTGATCCTCTGCCCATCTTGCCTTCTGAGAGACACTGCCACTCTGAGAGGCTCTTCACCTAATAAGTTGCGCATTGGTCCTCCAGCTGTTCCGTATATGTTCATTTAACTTTCCAGCCTCTTATTGCACCTGTCCCAAATATTTCGGAATGTGTAGCTCTCATGAAATCCAAAATGAGCCAATATTTGGCATGACTTTTCCAAATGTCTCACTTTCAACATTTGATATATATATATATATATATATATATATATATATATATATATATATATATTCTCTATTGTCAATTAAATATGTTTATGAGATTTGTAAATTATTGCATTCCTTTTATATTCACAATTTGCAGTGTCCCAACTTGTTTGGAATCGGGTTTGTATTCTGTATATTTTTAAACTATATGTTCCAATATATATTGGAAATCTTGTCAATGTGTATTTTAATTATATTTTAGCATACGACTCACTCTTAACTGTCTGAGATAGCTTAAATAATAATTCAGTAAAGATAATTCCCCCATCCCTCACTTCAACAATCATAACTCTTCTCATCAATATTCTGCCAGAGGGAGGAGCTCTGATTCAGATTCTCTTCTCCAGCTCCTGCTGTATTCAGAGGAAATGTGCAGCAGTCGTTCTTCATTCTCATTTTCTCTTCACTGGTCAGATGTTGTCTCTGCTCTTAATTCTTATTTCTCTGCTCCAAGGTCAGTTTATAATCTTTTTTAAATTTGATCCAATGATTATATATTTAGTGTGAAAAACATAAATAACTTAATTTAAATTAAACCAAAGGCATAATCCAGGAGACTTGTTTCTTCTTTCACACAGAGAATGCTGAAGCAAATACAATAAAGCCACTGGTCTCAGAGAAGCAGGCCACAGCAGGAGACAATGTTACGCTGTCCTGCGATTACAGTGGTCGTGTTAACACAGTGCAGTGGTATCGACAATATCCCGGATCTCCACTAGAGTACCTGATATTTGCCACTGAGCTCAGAGCCCAGTCCGAGCCTTCACTTCGGCTCTCATGTGTGGCTGATGGAGAACACAAACGTATGCATCTGAGCATCTTTCAGGCAGAAATGGCAGACTCCGCTCTGTACTACTGTGCCCTGGTGCCCACAGTGACTGTAAACACTGCAACACTGTACAAAAACAAGACATTAGCAGCACAAAGAGATCAGACATTCAGACTAACACTGAGTGTCATCACTCCACGGAAACAATCAAGGAAAAGTGTGGAAAGTAGTGTGAATAAAATATACATTTAAATGTATAAATGAAATCAAATTTTGTGAATATAAAATGACTGACAATGGGCAATGGCTCAAGAAATGAAGTACATTTGCTAAATCTCACTATTTCTCAGTATTTCTGGCTCTTTTTAATCGGAGTAGTGGATTATAGAACAAATTACACTAATGAGCTGTTTTAGTGCATCAATAATGTACAATCAGCGTAGACCGATTCCTTGAGGAATAAGTCAGTTATGTGAATCAAGCACATATCTACATCTAACTAACAGAGAGATTAATATGAATAGGTGTCATTAAATTCTTCATGATTCACAACCCTACTGATGGAGAGAGAATAAAACTTCATATTTCGTAGTCCTTCAAAGCTGGCAGAAGGAGGAGCTCTATGAGTGTGTTCTTCACTTCTGAGCATGCTGTCATTCTTTGAGTTAAAACATCATCATGCGGGTCTATTTCCTTTTGTTCCTCTCAGCACTTGCAGGTGAGAATGTTGTAGTTTCCATTTTACTTCTTCATTAGCATTTCTGATTAAAGGGTTTAAATGTAAGTTTTTCTTTGACAGGAGACTCTCTTGGTGATGTGATAACATCTCATGACTCTGGAAAAGAAGCTCAAGATGGAAAGAGTGTTACTCTCTCCTGTAACTACAGTGGTGTTGTGCTCAATCTACTGTGGTATCGTCAGTATCAGAGATCCAAACCAGAACTCCTTCTCTCCATCTCTGAATCTGGAGATCCAGTTAAAGCAGATCCATCAGCCCACTGGTTTAAACCTAAAGTTGACAAACAGAGAAAGCTCATGGA
Organism: Pseudorasbora parva; assembly: GCF_024679245.1. Classification (NCBI taxonomy): domain Eukaryota; kingdom Metazoa; phylum Chordata; class Actinopteri; order Cypriniformes; family Gobionidae; genus Pseudorasbora; species Pseudorasbora parva. The sequence continues at coordinate 533,163 of NC_090180.1, forward strand.
ACTGGAGATCAGCCCTGCTAAAGTAACAGACTCTGCTCAGTATTACTGTGCCCTGGTGCCCACAGTGACAGGAAACCTGTTTCCTTTGCACAAAATCTTGCCACTGGTATAACTTAACATGCCACGGCAGATAGAATAGCTGACAAACTTATTTCCACAGATTTATTTAGCTTTTATTTTATTTCAGTCAGAAAACTTTAACAAAATATATTGTGGGGACCTGATATTAAACATATGAAAAATAAAAACATATTGTGACAGATATTCCTTTCTTTGCCTAAGATGAGCAAGAACAGGACATGAAAAATGAATTCTCAGTTTCCAACCTTAAAATAATAAATAAAAAAACGTGGACAAATCATTTTAAATTGTAATGTAGACGTATGTGTAAACGTGCTGTTCGAACCACACGCTCCAAGTGAGACTTGAACCCGGGTCCACCGGCCTGAGAGTCGGACGCTCTAACAAGGAGGCTAAAGGCTGTGTCAGTCGCTAAAGACTCTCTGGAGGAGTGAGGGTTACTTGCTCAGGTTAACTACTAGCTGGCCTCTGTTACACTTGCATTTTCTGTGAAGCTTCTTTGAAACAATATGTATTGTGAAAAGCACTCTACAAATAAATGTGAATTGAATTGAACAAAGGCATTCAGATGCCGCTGTAGCCCAGATAGAAGCTGCGCCCCAATTCAGAGGCTGCATCCTTCAAAGGCCGATTGCAAAACCGCAGCGCGACAGACTGTCCCAATTCAAAGGCTCCTTCAAACGCGGCCTTCGCTTCCCATGAAAAGAAGGATTTAACAGATGGATCCTTCATGACCTTGGCGTGGCCTTTGAAGAACGCATCTGAAGGTCTGACTGAGAGTTGCTTAATGGGACAGTCTAGCCTACAGACTTCTGTTCTTGTCAAATGAGCAGCAGAAACTCTTTTACCGAGTGCTATACAACTGCCTAAAAATAAAAAAGGTTCACACCCTGTCTAAATATGTTTACTTTGGTCCATTAATGTGCATAATAAAGAGTATAAAACCATAAGAAATCACATCTTAATCTATGAATCAACATTTGAACTGAGTTAAAGTTTCTAGTTTTATATTTGTATTAGTAGATATTTGAGTAAGTTGAAACAGAATTATTGCATTTAAAGTGTAATTTGTCTATTTTTCTCAATAAAATGCTGTTGCCTCCTTTGTCTTTTTTGTAGTACTAATATTGGTGGGGGGAGAATAACAAAATAGCATTGTGGCAAGCAGCGAGGCGAGGGGCCGAGAGAGCAGGCCGGTGGCGAGTGGTAATAAGTGCCAGCGGTGCGACTCTGGGTTCGAGCAAAAATCCGAGCCCGGAGCCCTCCCCCGGACAGCACGCCAAATACGCATAATCTTACTCTATTTAATTTGATGTAAGTGTGAACTTGTGAAGTTGTGTTACGTGTGTGTGGGCAGTCGTCCATGAAGGTCTGCCCGCGGTTCATTTCGTTTTGTTTATTTATTTAATAAAAGTTGTTGAACGTTCGCCGGTTCCCGCCTTCTTCCTTCCCATCTACGAACCCCATTACAAGCATATTATTTAGTTGCCATTATTTTGTCATAATTATATAATAACATAATTCTGTCAGAATTGACTAACTGTCACTGATCTTTAACCTGAAATGATCTATAAATTTGTGCAACGTTTTAACAGTTAAGATTTCTCTTTGTTACAATTTAGAGATACAGAGACTGAGTTTATCCAACGGAGCGATCCATATCGTGGAGAACCTGAGATACCACACTGAGAGTGTGTTGTTGATTATTTTTGAAAGACTGAATAAAGAAAGCGAGTCCCAGTCAAAGCCGAGCCCTGTCTTCTTCCTTCCTTAACAACGAACTTTACTACACAGTCATAATTCCCATTAGCACAATGTTTGAGATTTAGCCCCATGCGATTTCCAACGACCTTCTTTTTATTCCTTTAATTTTATTTTGAGCATATCCTTTTTTGTGTTTTTAGCCTTTTTTAATTATTTCACATTTAAACTCCTTTTTATGTACATTCCTTTTTATTAAATGTTATTGTTATTAACTGCATTTTGTGAAACTTCACAATAAATGTGTGCTATTCTAAAATGGTTGGTTAATTTTCCTTTATTTGTTCCATTCAATGCCTTAATTTAAATACAATTTAAAATTAGTTTTTGTGACTATATGTTCGGGGTGTTTATTTTGTAGTGTTTTTAAAATCTTTGATTAAGAGTCATAATTCTCAATCCTGAAGTCCTCCCCTGCCACCCCTCCCTCTGAGAACAGCCAACACCTCAGTGTCATTAACATATGAAAGGCCTTCTTCACACCTAACAGTCACCAGTCAGCACCCAGCAGTGTTTTAGCTGTATATTTCCGTGAAATTTCACGGATGCCTGTTTATGTCCGCATATGTGAGGTTTCGGGGTTTATCTTGAAATATACTGTTCCGTGTTACTCTGATCCGCTTTTTCCCACATACGTCCAGTAAACCTCAAATTACACAGGAGTTTACCATGCCCGGATAATGCCGTATTTCAGTGTTTTCATGCAGTGTTTGTAATTTCAGACACACTGGCACTGTAACAATCATTATATTCTTGAAGGAGCATTATATTCTGCCAGAAGGTGGAGCTCTAGGAACCATTGTAGTTCAGTCTCAGCTCAGATTAAAAACAGAGCAGACAGACTTACATTGAGTCACTTATACTCTAGTAACTGTAAGTCTTGACTCTCAGAGTCATTGTCTCTTATTAGTGCAGATGTTGCTCCTGGTATTCATTATATCTTCTCTTCTAAGAGGTGAGTGATTCATACCGATTACTGTGGAAATGTTCTTTCTCCTTATCCTGTTGACAATCTGAATTAGTCTATTACAAATCATTTTTAATTGTTTGTGTTTGTTTTAATCAGAGAATGCTGCTGCAGACGTGATAACACCATTCCTCACAGAGAAACATGTTTTGGAAGGAAAAGATGTTACACTGACCTGCAACTACACTGGCAGTGTTGATAATTTGCAGTGGTACCGTCAGTATCCCGGATCCAAACCTGAACACCTCATTTTGTTCTTTGAGACCAAATCATCTTCCTCTCTCCGTCTGACCGCTGCTGCTGATAAAGCCGTCAAACATATGAATCTGACTATCTCTTCTACAGAAGTCTCAGACTCTGCCATGTACTACTGTGCCCTGAGGCCCACAGTGACAGGAAACACAACTGCACACTACAAAAACTCAGAGAAATTATATTTAAGGCAGAAGATCATGATGCATAGTTAAAAGGGTTGGTTGAATGTGATTTAACTTTTGTAACTTTAGTTAGTGTGTAATGTCGCTGCTTGAGCATAAACAGTATCTGCAAAGTTACAGCACTGAAAGTTCAATGCAAACGGAGATATTGTCTTTTAAAGCTATGGCAGTTTATTGCCTACAAAAACGACTGTTTTGGACTACAACAATCTTCTTTTCCAGGTTGGTGACATCATAAACCCTTGCTATTAACACAAACACTGCCCCCATGAAGACGCAACAAAGTGGGCGAGGACACGTCGCAGTCATTAGGGAAGAGAGAGCTGTTGCAGCAGGCTAGAGTTCTTCAAATATGCCTTCGAAACAAAGTTATTTTCACCACAAGTGCACAACTTCTGTGTTCGACCTTCCTCGGGACCCTGGACTTTGGGAGCAATGGTTACAGTTTGTGTTTAATTGAGTTCCTTCTGATTACAATGCAAATTTTGCCATCTGTGCTGCACATTTCACAGAAGACAGCTTCAAGAATCTTCACGAGTTCAATACTGGATTTGGTCAAAGACTCATATTAAAGATGAAGCAGTTCCCACATTAAAGGCAGAAGCTGCTCTTTATGGGCCCAAACCTATAAGTACATGTCTTTTAAATGTGTAGTTTCTGTGTTTAGGTTGCATCAAGACCAACAAGGTTTGGCTACGCTAGGCAGTTAACTAAATTGTTTCGTACGTCTCCCACAAACGGCTACAAACACCAACAAACTTATACGGTATACCTGTGGACATTGTTTATTTATATAAAACTTATTATATAAACAATTTGTTCATGCTACAGATAAAACAATACCTTTACAAACAAGCTACTACTCATTCGTGTATTCGGGTACAGTAAAACTTTAACCAGAGTATTTAAAGATAACTAACAACAGTGACACTACAAAAATACTTGCCATATGAAAATACATACCATTCCCTAAAGTCCATTAATTCCATGCAGAGGTTCTACTTGACCTTCATCCCCGCTATCTGGGTCTAATTCGGCCTCAAATTGGGATAGCTTTATTGACGCCATTATTTACACCGCAGATGTGCCTTCTGCCCGTAATGGTAAGGGGCGTGGCGTTTCTGGCAACCTGTGCTTGGCACTTCAGCCAATAAAAATACATGAAACTACATTTGGCCATATAACCAATCTAAGTCCATTGCGTTTTTCAGACGGATGGGCTTCATAGAAGCAGGAAGCAAACAAGCTGTTCAAAGGACAGTGGAGACAGCAGTGTGGAATAAAGGTAAAATATATGAAAATATGGTGCTTTAAAAAAAAAAAAGAAGTATTAAGAAGTATTAAGACATGTTGCACCCCATAAACACAACCAAGCCTATAAAAACGCCACGGAACCACCCCTTTAAAGGATATATAATCAATATAATATGCTGTACTCTGCTGCTTTTCTCTAAGAACTACTAATTCACCTTTTACTTGTTAATTATTGGTCATGTAAGGCCCTGTTTACAAGACAAAACACTATAATTTACAATATTGTAACATAGGAGTCCACTGATGGCAAGAGTTGAAGAACCCAAGTGCAGTTTATTAATTCAAACTTAAACAAAACATTAAAGAAACAAAGACTTGACATGACTTTGCTTGACTTGTCTATAACATAAAACACTAACCAACAGCGGGTTACATATAACAACACTAGACAGGGACTATATGCCCAGAATGCCTCTGAGTGAGCCTCACGAGTCACAATGGTCTGTGTAGGGGAGTAGAGTCATCCACCAGGCTTACTTTCTTACTGTGTAATTTAATAGGCCAAATATTCTTCAATAAGTTCTTAAATGTTGTTTAAAGATTAAGGTCCCATAAAAAAATGTTGAGATATTATTTTAGTAAGAGTGATCTGACCTGCATTGTGCCAGAAGGTGGAGCTCTAGGAACCATTGTAGTTCAGTCTCAGCTCAGATTAAAAACAGAGCAGACAGACTTACATTGAGTCACTTATACTCTAGTAACTGTAAGTCTTGACTCTCAGAGTCATTGTCTCTTATTAGTGCAGATGTTGCTCCTGGTATTCATTATATCTTCTCTTCTAAGAGGTGAGTGATTCATTTTCCCCCTTTTATACTTGACAATTTAAATGTCCAGTAGAAATTATTCATTCATTTTTGTGTTTGTGTGTTTGTTTTAATCAGAGAATGCTGCTGCAGACGTGATAACACCATTCCTCACAGAGAAACATGTTTTGGAAGGAAAAGATGTTACACTGATCTGCAACTATACTGGCAGTGTTAATAGTTTGCAGTGGTACCGTCAGTATCCCGGATCCAAACCTGAACACCTCATTTTGTTCTTTGAGACCAAATCATCCTCCTCTCTCCGTCTGACCGCTGCTGCTGATAAAGCCGTCAAACATATGAATCTGACTATCTCTTCTACAGAAGTCTCAGACTCTGCCATGTACTACTGTGCCCTGCAGCCCACAGTGACAGGAAACACAACTGCACACTACAAAAACTCAGAGAAATTAGATTTAAGGCAGAAGATCATGATGCACAATCCAGATTTAAAACAGTGGTACTGTACACTATCAGATGTTTATTTTTCATATCAGTATTAAGAGCTAGTCTAATAGTATTAATGGTTAATAATTCAGAGAATCAGGGCCAGTTGAACAAGCCTTCAAAATGTATTCCAGCACTGAGTGTCCACTTAATAAACAGTGTAATATCAGATGAATCAGACGGACATAATGCCACTTTTAGGCTGTTGACTACAGCTTCTTCCTATACAGTCAGTATGTGTAGGGTAAGATGAGCAGGAGGTACAGTATGTGAGGGAGGAGCTCAAGGTTTAGTCGACCGCAGCAGAATAAAACAGAGACAACAATGCCTTACCTTCATACTGATAGAGTCTAAACTCAAACTACAGAATCATGCTACTCATCTCTTCTGTTTTAATATTTATCCTCACTTACTGTACGCATGTATTATTAATATTTAATACAGGGGTGTCAAAGTCCAGCATTATCTGAGAATATTCCAAAATAATCTTCATTTGAAATAGGAAAATCTAATATTTGCATGGTCAGTGTCACAAATGTGCTTATTTTATTAGTTACCTAGAAATGTATTTACACTATATAATAAAACCAACACGTTTGAAACAGTCATTGAAGTCTGAACCACAGGAGGGAGCTCTTCAGAGCAGAGAAGCTGCTTCATGTAGTAATTTGTGACTAAAGTTTAATCCAGTTGATAGTGAATGTTGTAAGTTTTTCTTTGACAGGAGACTCTCTAGGTGATGTGATAACATCTCATGACTCTGGAAAAGAAGCTCAAGATGGAAAGAGTGTTACTTTCTCCTGTAACTACAGTGGTGTTGTGCTCAATCTACTGTGGTATCGTCAGTATCAGAGATCCAAACCAGAACTCCTTCTCTCCATCTCTGAATCTGGAGATCCAGTTAAAGCAGATCCATCAGCCCACTGGTTTACTCCTAAAGTTGACAAACAGAGAAAGCTCATGGAACTGGAGATCAGCCCTGCTAAAGTAACAGACTCTGCTCAGTATTACTGTGCCCTGGTGCCCACAGTGTTTCCTCAGTACATAATATTCCTGCATATCAGCCTTGCTTTTGTATTCTGTATGTTGCTTCTGTGACTGAATCAGCCATCAGCAACTCAATGATCTCTCAATTAATCCACAAGTATGCCTATACCAACACAAAAGTGCCAAAAGTATTGGGATATCCCTCTAAATCATTGAATTCAGGTGTTCAATCCCTTCATGGCCACAGGTGTATAACTCCAGCTCTTGGCCTGCAGACGCTTCTACACACATTAGTGAAAGAATGGGTCGCTCTCAGGAGCTCAGTGAACTCAAGCGTGGTACCGTGGTGGGTTGCCACCTGTGCAATAAGGCCATTCCCGAAATTCCCTCACTACTAAATATTCCACGCTCAACTGTTAGGAGGATTATAACAAAGTGGAAGCAATTGGATACAAAAACAACTCAGCTGCCGAGCAGCTCATCCAAGCCTTACATGACCATCACCATCACCCCTGTTTTTCAGGACTTGGCCCATTAGTTCCAGTAAAAGAAAATTTTAATTCTTCAGCATACCAAGACATTTTGGACAATTTCATGCTCCCAACTTTGTGGGAACAGAGCCAGTTTGATGTAAAGGAACTGGACTTGCCTGTACAGAGTCCTGAGCTCAACCCGATAGAACAGCTTTGGGATGAATTAGAGCGGAGACTGAGAGCCAGGCCTTCTCGTCCAACATCAGTGCCTGACCTCACAAATGAACGTCACTAAACCTTGAGGAAAGCCTTCCAAGAAGAGTTGAAGCTATTAAAGCTGCAAAGGGTGGGCAAACTCCTTATTAAACCCTCCGGGTTACAAATGATTGCGAAGGAGCGTCACCTGGGGGCCACACCGGTCTTAAGTTCTCTCATGAGGGAGCTCGGAGGCATTTAAGGACGAGCGACACCAGTCAAGGGGGAGAGAGGACCAGGCCTGGATTTTACATTGAGTTTTGTTTATGTTTGTGTGGGTAGTCGTCCGAGAGGGGCTGCCCGCGGTTTACTTTCGTTTTGTTTATTTAATAAAAGCTGTTGAATGTTCGCCGGTTCCCGCTTCCTTCCTTCCCATCTACGAACGTTTATTATATTGGCCTTAAATGCCTCCGAGCTTCCTCATGAGAAGACTCGAGACCGGTGTGGCCCGCAGGTGACGCTTCTTCGCAATCACGTCCCCGGTCTCACTCGCTCCTCCCATGTCCCTTGCTCGTTCTCCTCGCCACATAGATAAACCCTCTTCCTTCAATAATAGGACCCTGCCTAAAATAGACATCTCTCCATTATTATCAGAAATGTATTTTGTTTTCTTAACTTTCTCCACAGCAGACTTCTACCTGACAGTCAAAGCAATACGTCACGAAAGTGTGGACTCGGCTGAAGACCGTAAGGGCTTAGGGTCCATTTGGGACAGGGCCTATAAAGACTCCATTACAGGAGTAAATAACTTCACCAGAGGCGGAGCTTCATATCAGGATGTAGAAGCATTTTCATCTGAAGGAGGTTGTCAGTATTCAGTCTGAATGATACTCTAGGCTTTCAGATTCTTCTTCAGATTTCTGCTATCATGATTATTTTCACTCTCCTCAGTTTTTTGTGGACATTTATTGGTAAGATAAAGTTGTATTTATCCTCTCTAATCTAGTTAATTCACTTTTTACTACTGCTTTCTACAGTTTTCTACAGTTGCGATTTGATTTCTCTAATTAGGCTTTTATTCTCCATTTATAGGCCACACAGAGGCAGATGCAATAAAATCCTTGTCAGTGAATGAAAACAGACTCATTGGTGAAGCTGTTAATCTGTCCTGCAGTTACAAAGACTATACGGGTAATGTAAAAAATTTACAATGGTACAGACAATATCCCAGATCCAAACCGGAGTTCCTCCTTTACATCTTCCCACGTGGATCTATGAGTGAAGATAGACCTGACAGATTTTCTGCTGAAGTTCATGAAGATATTAAACGTGTGGATCTGAAGATCTCCTCTGCTGTACAGGCAGACTCTGCTCTGTATTACTGTGCCCTGGTGCCCACAGTGACAGGAAACCCAACGGCATCATACAAAAACCTCCCATGCCATCATTAGAGAGAGATCGAGCTTACTTCATCCTGTCCCAAATGCCAAAGCATCACCATTACAAGTCTAACCCTTTTGCTGAAACAAGTCATGACATATAAATTAATTTAGTCAAAGGTTCACATCTCCAATATGACTGAAGTTGTACAAAAAACAGTTTTGCCAGGAGGTGGCGCTGTGTGACAAAGTAAGAAACAAAGAAAAAAATCATTTTGTGAGTTTTTGCAGCAGTATAATCCTGCAATCTATGAGTTTTATCCTGCATGCAGATTAATTCTCTTTCGTTGTTTTTGCGCAGGTCAGATTTTGTCTTTGTCTGCTCAAAGGTCAGAGAATTAAATTTATATTTGAGCTGCAAGCTGTTGTTAGTTTGCTTCTGATTTTTTTACAGCACCCATCAATACTGGAATTGCAAGATGTATTTTTTAAAGATAAATATGTAAAAATGTTATTGATAATACAAACCCAATTCCAAAAAAATGGGACACTATACAAATTGTGAATAAAAAAAAGAATGCAATTATGTGGAAGTTTCAAATTTCAATATTTTGTTCAGAATACAACAGATGACATATCAAATGTTTAGACTGAGAAAATGTATAATTTTAATGGAAAAATAAAGTTGATTTAAAATGTCATGGCACAAACACATCTCAAAAAAGTTGGGCCAAGGCCATGTTTCCCCCTGTGTGTCATCCCCTCTTCTTTTTATATCAGTCTTCAAACGTCTGGGGACTGAGGAGACGAGTTGCTCAAGTTTAGGAATAGGAATGTTGTCCCATTCTTGTCTAATACAGGCTTCTAGTTGCTCAACTGTCTTAGGTCTTCTTTGTCGCATCTTCCTCTTTATGATGCGCCAAATGTTTTCTAATGGTGAAAGATCTGGACTGAAGGCTGGCCATTTCAGTGCCGGATCCTTCTTCTACACAGCCATGATGTTGTAATTGATGCAGTATGTGGTCTGGCATTGTCATGTTGGAGAATGCAAGATCTTCCCTGAAAGAGACGACGTCTGGATGGAGCATAAGTTGTTCTAGAACATGGATATACCTTTCAGCATTGATGGCCTTTCCAGATGTGTAAGCTGCCCATTCTTAGAACGTCAACTTTTGATTTGTCTGACCACAGAACAGTTTTCCACTTTGCCACAGTCCATTTTAAATGAGCCTTGGCCCAGAGAAAACGCCTGCGCTTCTGGATCATGTTTAGATAAGGCTGGAACCTAAAACTTTGACCTGTACATTTTTACATTTACATTTACAATTATGCATTTGGCAGACGCTTTTATCCAAAGCGACTTACATTGGATTCAAATACACATTATTATCAGTTCTTGACCTGTAGAGTTTTAGCCGGCGACGGCGAATGGCACGGTGGATTGTGTTCACCAATGTTTTCTGGAAGTATTCCTGAGCCCATGTTGTGATGTCCATTACAGTAGCATTCCTGTATGTGATGCAGTGCCGTCTAAGGGCTGAAGATCACTGCCATCCAGTTTGGTTTTGACCCTTGACCCTTACGCACAGAGATTGTTCCAGATTCTCTGAATCTTTGGATGATATTATGCTCTGTAGATGATAACTTCAAACTCTTTGCAATTTTTATGATATTGCTCCACTATTCTCCACTATTTATTTGAATATTGTATTCAAATGTGTTATTTTGGACACCTTGTGGCTGCTGTAAAGGGCTATAGAAATAAAGTTTGATTTGTTTGATTTTATATTGTCCGCCGCAGCATTGGGGGAATTGGTGATCCTCTGCCCATCTTGCCTTCTGAGAGACACTGCCACTCTGAGAGGCTCTTCACCTAATAAGTTGCGCATTGGTCCTCCAGCTGTTCCGTATATGTTCATTTAACTTTCCGGCCTCTTATTGCACCTGTCCTAACTATTTTGGAATGTGTAGCTCTCATGAAATCCAAAATGAGGCAATATTTGGCATGACATTTCAGAATCTCTCACTTTCAACATTTGATATATACAGTCTTGTTCAAAATAATAGCAGTACAATGTGACTAACCAGAATAATCAAGGTTTTTCCTATATTTTTTTATTGCTACGTGGCAAACAAGTTACCAGTAGGTTCAGTAGATTGTCAGAAAACAAATGAGACCCAGCATTCATGATATGCACGCTCTTAAGGCTGTGCAATTGGGCAATTAGTTGAAAGGGGTGTGTTCAAAAAAATAGCAGTGTGGCATTCAATCACTGAGGTCATCAATTTTGTGAAGAAACAGGTGTGAATCAGGTGGCCCCTATTTAAGGATGAAGCCAACACTTGTTGAACAAAGCTGAGGAAAATGGGTCGTTCAAGACATTGTTCAGAAGAACAGCGTACTTTGATTAAAAAGTTGATTAGAGAGGGGAAAACCTATAAAGAGGTGCAAAAAATGATAGGCTGTTCAGCTAAAATGATCTCCAATGCCTTAAAATGGAGAGCAAAACCAGAGAGACGTGGAAGAAAACAGAAGACAACCATCAAAATGGATAGAAGAATAACCAGAATGGCAAAGGCTCAGCCAATGATCACCTCCAGGATGATCAAAGACAGTCTGGAGTTACCTGTAAGTACTGTGACAGTTAGAAGACGTCTGTGTGAAGCTAATCTATTTTCAAGAATCCCCCGCAAAGTCCCTCTGTTAAAAAAAAGGCATGTGCAGAAGAGGTTACAATTTGCCAAAGAACACATCAACTGGCCTAAAGAGAAAAGGAGGAACATTTTGTGGACTGATGAGAGTAAAATTGTTCTTTTTGGGTCCAAGGGCCACAGGCAGTTTGTGAGACGACCCCCAAACTCTGAATTCAAGCCACAGTACACAGTGAAGACAGTGAAGCATGGAGGTGCAAGCATCATGATATGGGCATGTTTCTCCTACTATGGTGTTGGGCCTATTTATCGCATACCAGGGATCATGGATCAGTTTGCATATGTTAAAATACTTGAAGAGGTCATGTTGCCCTATGCTGAAGAGGACATGCCCTTGAAACGGTTGTTTCAACAAGACAATGACCCAAAACACACTAGTAAACGGGCAAAGTCTTGGTTCCAAACCAACAAAATTAATGTTATGGAGTGGCCAGCCCAATCTCCAGACCTTAATCCAATTGAGAACTTGTGGGATGATATCAAAAATGCTGTTTCTGAAGCAAAACCAAGAAATGTGAATGAATTGTGGAATGTTGTTAAAGAATCATGGAGTGGAATAACAGCTGAGAGGTGCCACAAGTTGGTTGACTCCATGCCACACAGATGTCAAGCAGTTTTAAAAAACTGTGGTCATACAACTAAATATTAGTTTAGTGATTCACAGGATTGCTAAATCCCAGAAAGAAAAAAAAATGTTTGTACAAAATAGTTTTGAGTTTGTACAGTCAAAGGTAGACACTGCTATTTTTTTGAACACACCCCTTTCAACTAATTGCCCAATTGCACAGCCTTAAGAGCGTGCATATCATGAATGCTGGGTCTCATTTGTTTTCTGAGAATCTACTGAACCTACTGGTAACTTGTTTGCCACGTAGCAATAAAAAATATACTAAAAACCTTGATTATTCTGGTTAGTCACATTGTACTGCTATTATTTTGAACAAGACTGTATATATTCTCTATTGTCAATTAAATATGTTTATGAGATTCGTAAGTTATTGCATTCCTTTTATATTCACAATTTGCAGTGTCCCAACTTGTTTGGAATCGGGTTTGTATTCTAGATATTTTTAAACTATATGTTCCAATATATATTGAAAATCTTGTCAATGTGTATTTTAATTATATTTTAGCATACGACTCACTCTTATCTGTCTGGGATAGCTTAAATAATAATTCAGTAAAGATAATTCCCCCCATCCCTCACTTCAACAATCATAACTCTTCTCATCAATATTCTGCCAGAGGGAGGAGCTCTGATTCAGATTCTCTTCTCCAGCTCCTGCTGTATTCAGAGGAAATGTGCAGCAGTCATTCTTCATTCTCATTTTCTCTTCACTGGTCAGATGTTGTCTCTGCTCTTAATTCTTATTTCTCTGCTCCAAGGTCAGTTTATAATCTTTTTAAAATTTGATCCAATGATTATATATTCAGTGTGAAAAACATATATAACAATTTAAATAAAACCAAAGGAATAATCCAGGAGATCTGTTTCTTCTTTCACACAGAGAATGCTGAAGCAAATACAATAAAGCCACTGGTCTCAGAGAAGCAGGCCACAGCAGGAGACAATGTTACGCTGTCCTGCGATTACAGTGGTCGTGTTAACACAGTGCAGTGGTATCGACAATATCCCGGATCTCCACTAGAGTACCTGATATTTGCCACTGAGCTCAGAGCCCAGTCCGAGCCTTCACTTCGGCTCTCATGTGTGGCTGATGGAGAACACAAACGTATGCATCTGAGCATCTTTCAGGCAGAAATGGCAGACTCCGCTCTGTACTACTGTGCCCTGGTGCCCACAGTGACTGTAAACACTGCAACACTGTACAAAAACATGACATTAGCAGCACACAGAGATCAGACATTCAGACTAACACTGAGTGTCATCACTCCACGGAAACAATCAAGGAAAAATGTGGAAAGTAGTGTGAATAAAATATACATTTAAATGTATAAATAAAATAAAACTTTGTAAATATGAAATGACTGACAATATGCAATGGCTCAAGAAATGAAGTACATTTGCTAAATCTCTCTATTTCTCATATTTCTGGCTCTTTTTCAAATTACACTAATGAGCTGTTTTAGTGCATCAATAATGTACAATCAGCGTAGACCGATTCCTTGAGGAATAAGTCAGTTATGTGAATCAAGCACATATCTACATCTAACTAACAGAGAGATTAATATGAATAGGTGTCATTAAATTCTTCGTGATTCACAACCCTACTGATGGAGAGAGAATAAAACTTCATATTTCGTAGTCCTTCAAAGCTGGCAGAAGGAGGAGCTCTATGAGTGTGTTCTTCACTTCTGAGCATGCTGTCATTCTTTGAGTTAAAACATCATCATGCGGGTCTATTTCCTTTTGTTCCTCTCAGCACTTGCAGGTAAGAATGTTTTAGTTTCCATTTTACTTCTTCATTAGCATTTCTGATTAAAGGGTTTAAATGTAAGTTTTTCTTTTTACAGGAGACTCTCTTGGTGATGTGATAACATCTCATGACTCTGGAAAAGAAGCTCAAGATGGAAAGAGTGTTACTCTCTCCTGTAACTACAGTGGTGTTGTGCTCAATCTACTGTGGTATCGTCAGTATCAGAGATCCAAACCAGAACTCCTTCTCTCCATCTCTGAATCTGGAATTGCAGTTAAAGCAGATCCATCAGCCCACTGGTTTAAACCTAAAGTTGACAAACAGAGAAAGCTCATGGAACTGGAGATCAGCCCTGCTAAAGTAACAGACTCTGCTCAGTATTACTGTGCCCTGGTGCCCACAGTGACACGAAACCTGTTTCTTTTGCACAAAATCTTGCCACTGGTATAACTTAACATGCCACGGCAGATAGAATAGCTGACAAAAGTTTTCCACAGATTTATTTGGCTTTTATTTTATTTCAGTCAGAAAACTTAAACAAAATCTATTGTTATATTGTGGGGACCTGATATTAAACATATGCAAAATAAAAACATAATGTGACAGATATTCCTTTCTTTGCCTAAGATGAGCAAGAACAGGACATGAAAAATGAATTCTCAGTTTCCAACCCTAAAATAATAAATAAAAAACGTGGACAAATCATTTTAAATTGTAATGTAGACGTATGTGTAAACGTCCTGTTCGAACCACACGCTCCAAGTGAGACTTGAACCCGGGTCCACCGGCCTGAGAGTCGGACGCTCCAACAAGGAGGCTAAAGGCTTCAACCTCTAGTGTCAGTCGCTAGAGACTCTCTTGAGGAGTGAGGGTTACTTGCACAGCAACTACTAGCTGGCCTCTGTTACACTTGCATTTTCTGTGAAGCTTCTTTGAAACAATATGTATTGTGAAAAGCACTCTACAAATAAATGTGAATTGAATTGAACAAAGGCATTCAGATGCCGCTGTAGCCCAGATAGAAGCTGCGCCCCAATTCAGAGGCTGCATCCTTCAAAGGCCGATTGCAACACCGCAGCGTGACTTCGCGGCCTTCGCTTCCCATGAAATGAAGGATTCAACAGATGGATCCTTCATGACCTTTGTGTGGCCTTTGAAGAACGCATCTGAAGGTCAGACTGAGTGTTGCTTAATGGGACAGTCTAGCCTACAGACGACTGTTCTTGTCACATGAGCAGCAGAAACTCTTTCACTGAGTTATATACAACTGCCTAAAAATAAAAAAGGTTCACACCCTGTCTAAATATGTTCACTTTGGTCCATTAATGTACATAATAAAGAGTATAAAACCATAAGAAATCACATCTTAATCTATGAATCAACATTTAAACTGAGTTAAAGTTACTAGTTTTATATTTGTATTAGTAGATATTTGAGTAAGTTGAAACAGAATTATTGCATTTAAAGTGTAATTTGTCTATTTTTCTCAATAAAATGCTGTTGCCTCCTTTGTCTTTTTTGTAGTACTAATATTGGTGGGGGGAGAATAACAAAATAGCATTGTGGCAAGCAGCGAGGCGAGGGGCCGAGAGAGCGGGCCGGTGGCGAGTGGTAATAAGTGCCAGCGGTGCGACTCTGGGTTCGGGCAAAAATCCGAGCCCGGAGCCCTCCCCCGGACAGCACGCCAAATACGCATAATCTTACTCTATTTAATTTGATGTAAGTGTGAACTTGTGAAGTTGTGTTACGTGTGTGTGGGCAGTCGTCCATGAAGGTCTGCCCGCGGTTCATTTCGTTTTGTTTATTTATTTAATAAAAGTTGTTGAACGTTCGCCGGTACCTGCCTCCTTCCTTCCCATCTACGAACCCTGTTACAAGCATATTATTTAGTTGCCATTATTTTGTCATAATTATATAATAACATAATTCTGTCAGAATTGACTAACTGTCACTGATCTTTAACCTGAAATGATCTATAAATTTGTGCAACGTTTTAACAGTTAAGATTTCTCTTTGTTACAATTTAGAGATACAGAGACTGAGTTTATCCAACGGAGCGATCCATATCGTGGAGAACCTGAGATACCACACTGAGAGTGTGTTGTTGATTATTTTTGAAAGACTGAATAAAGAAAGCGAGTCCCAGTCAAAGCCGAGCCCTGTCTTCTTCCTTCCTTAACAACGAACTTTACTACACAGTCATAATTCCCATTAGCACAATGTTTGAGATTTAGCCCCATGCGATTTCCAACGACCTTCTTTTTATTCCTTTAATTTTATTTTGAGCATATCCTTTTTTGTGTTTTTAGCCTTTTTTAATTATTTCACATTTAAACTCCTTTTTATGTACATTCCTTTTTATTAAATGTTATTGTTATTAACTGCATTTTGTGAAACTTCACAATAAATGTGTGCTATTCTAAAATGGTTGGTTAATTTTCCTTTATTTGTTCCATTCAATGCCTTAATTTAAATACAATTTAAAATTAGTTTTTGTGACTATATGTTCGGGGTGTTTATTTTGTAGTGTTTTTAAAATCTTTGATTAAGAGTCATAATTCTCAATCCTGAAGTCCTCCCCTGCCACCCCTCCCTCTGAGAACAGCCAGCACCTCAGTGTCATTAACATATGAAAGGCCTTCTTCACACCTAACAGTCACCAGTCAGCAATATACTGTTCCGTGTTACTCTGATCCGCTTTTTCCCACATACGTCCAGTAAACCTCAAATTACACAGGAGTTTACCATGCCCGGATAATGCCGTATTTCAGTGTTTTCATGCAGTGTTTGTAATTTCAGACACACTGGCACTGTAACAATCATTATATTCTTGAAGGAGCATTATATTCTGCCAGAAGGTGGAGCTCTAGGAACCATTGTAGTTCAGTCTCAGATCAGATTAAAAACAGAGCAGACAGACTTACATTGAGTCACTTATACTCTAGTAACTGTAAGTCTTGACTCTCAGAGTCATTGTCTCTTATTAGTGCAGATGTTGCTCCTGGTATTCATTATATCTTCTCTTCTAAGAGGTGAGTGATTCATACCGATTACTGTGGAAATGTTCTTTCTCCTTATCCTGTTGACAATCTGAATTAGTCCATTACAAATAATATTTAATTGTGTGTGTTTGTTTTAATCAGAGAATGCTGCTGCAGACGTGATAACACCATTCCTCACAGAGAAACATGTTTTGGAAGGAAAAGATGTTACACTGATCTGCAACTACACTGGCAGTGTTAGTAATCTGCAGTGGTACCGTCAGTATCCCGGATCCAAACCTGAACACCTCATTTTGTTCTTTGAGACCAAATCATCCTCCTTTCTCCGTCTGACCGCTGCTGCTGATAAAGCCGTCAAACATATGAATCTGACTATCTCTTCTACAGAAGTCTCAGACTCTGCCATGTACTACTGTGCCCTGCAGCCCACAGTGACAGGAAACACAACTGCACACTACAAAAACTCAGAGAAATTATATTTAAGGCAGAATATCATGATGCATAGTTTAAAGGGTTGGTTGAATGTGATTTAACTTTTGTAACTTTAGTTAGTGTGTAATGTCGCTGCTTGAGCATAAACAGTATCTGCAAAGTTACAGCACTGAAAGTTCAATGCAAACGGAGATATTGTCTTTTAAAGCTATGGCAGTTTATTGCCTACAAAAACGACTGTTTTGGACTACAACAAGCTTCTTTTCCAGGTTGGTGACATCATAAACCCTTGCTATTAACACAAACACTGCCCCCATGAGGACGCAACAAAGTGGGCGAGGACACGTCGCAGTCATTAGGGAAGAGAGAGCTGTTGCAGCAGGCTAGATTTCTTCAAATATGCCTTCGAAACAAAGTTATTTTCACCACAAGTGCACAACTTCTGTGTTCGACCTTCCTCGGGACCCTGGACTTTGGGAGCAATGGTTACAGTTTGTGTTTAATTGAGTTCCTTCTGATTACAATGCAAATTTTGCCATCTGTGCTGCACATTTCACAGAAGACAGCTTCAAGAATCTTCACGAGTTCAATACTGGATTTGGTCAAAGACTCATATTAAAGATGAAGCAGTTCCCACATTAAAGGCAGAAGCTGCTCTTTATGGGCCCAAACCTATAAGTACATGTCTTTTAAATGTGTAGTTTCTGTGTTTAGGTTGCATCAAGACCAACAAGGTTTGGCTACGCTAGGCAGTTAACTAAATTGTTTCGTACGTCTCCCACAAACGGCTACAAACACCAACAAACTTATACGGTATACCTGTGGATATTGTTTATTTATATAAAATATATTATATAAACAAGTTGTTCATGCTACAGATAAAACAATACCTTTACAAACAAGCTACTACTCATTTGTGTATTCGGGTACAGTAAAACTTTAACCAGAGTATTTAAAGATAACTAACAACAGTGACACTACAAAAATACTTGCCATATGAAAATACATACCATTCCCTAAAGTCCATTGATTCTGTGCAGAGGTTCTACTTGACCTTCATCCCCGCTATCTGGGTCTAATTCGGCCTCAAATTGGGATAGCTTTATTGACGCCATTATTTACACCGCAGATGTGCCTTCTGCCTGTAATGGTAAGGGGCGTGGCGTTTCCGGCAACCTGTGCTTGGCACTTCAGCCAATAAAAATACATGAAACTACATTTGGCCATATAACCAATCTAAGTCCATTGCGTTTTTCAGACGAATGGGCTTCATAGAAGCAGGAAGCAAACAAGCTGTTCAAAGGACAGTGGAGACAACAGTGTGGAATAAAGATAAAATATATGAAAATACGGTGCTTTAAAAAAAAAAAAGAAGTATTAAGAAGTATTAAGACATGTTATACTGCACCCCATAAACACAACCAAGCCTATAAAAACGCCACGGAACCACCCCTTTAAAGGATATATAATCAATATAATATGCTGTACTCTGCTGCTTTTCTCTAAGAACTACTAATTCACCTTTTACTTGTTAATTATTGGTCATGTAAGGCCCCGTTTACAAGACAAAACACTATAATTTACAATATTGTAACATAGGAGTCCACTGATGGCAAGAGTTGAAGAACCCAAGTGCAGTTTATTAATTCAAACTTAAACAAAACATTAAAGAAACAAAGACTTGACATGACTTTGCTTGACTTGTCTATAACATTAAACATAGCTGCAGCCCGGAGGCTTGCTCCAAGAAACAAATTTCGTTGCAGTGTACTTGTACATTTGTAATGACAATAAACTTCTATCTAATCTAATCTAATCTAATCTAAACACTAACCAACAGCGGGTTACATATAACAACACTAGACAGGGACTATATTCCCAGAATGCCTCTGAGTGAGCCTCACGAGTCACGATGGTCTGTGTAGGGGAGTTGTGTCATCCACCAGGCTTACTTTCTTATTGTAAAGTGATCTGATCTGCATTGTGCCAGAAGGTGGAGCTCTAGGAACCATTGTAGTTCAGTCTCAGCTCAGATTAAAAACAGAGCAGACAGACTTACATTGAGTCACTTATACTCTAGTAACTGTAAGTCTTGACTCTCAGAGACATTGTCTCTTATTAGTGCAGATGTTGCTCCTGGTATTCATTATATCTTCTCTTCTAAGAGGTGAGTGATTCATTTTCCCCCTTTTATACTTGACAATTTAAATGTCCAGTAGAAATTATTCATTCATTTTTGTGTTTGTGTGTTTGTTTTAATCAGAGAATGCTGCTGCAGACGTGATAACACCATTCCTCACAGAGAAACATGTTTTGGAAGGAAAAGAAGTTACACTGATCTGCAACTATACTGGCCAAGTTGATAATCTGCAGTGGTACCGTCAGTATCCCGGATCCAAACCTGAACACCTCATTTTGTTCTTTGAGTTCAAATCATCCTCGTCTCTCCGTCTGACCGCTGCTGCTGATAAAGCCGTCAAACATATGAATCTGACTATCTCTTCTACAGAAGTCTCAGACTCTGCCATGTACTACTGTGCCCTGCAGCCCACAGTGACAGGAAACACAACTGCACACTACAAAAACTCAGAGAAATTAGATTTAAGGCAGAAGATCATGATGCACAATCCAGATTTAAAACAGTGGTACTGTACACTATCAGATGTTTATTTTTCATATCAGTATTAAGAGCTAGTCTAATAGTATTAATGGTTAATAATTCAGAGAATCAGGGCCAGTTGAACAAGCCTTCAAAATGTATTCCAGCACTGAGTGTCCACTTAATAAACAGTGTAATATCAGATGAATCAGACGGACATAATGCCACTTTTAGGCTGTTGACTACAGCTTCTTCCTATACAGTCAGTATGTGTAGGGTAAGATGAGCAGGAGGTACAGTATGTGAGGGAGGAGCTCAAGGTTTAGTCGACCGCAGCAGAATAAAACAGAGACAACAATGCCTTACCTTCATACTGATAGAGTCTAAACTCAAACTACAGAATCATGCTACTCATCTCTTCTGTTTTAATATTTATCCTCACTTACTGTACGCATGTATTATTAATATTAAATACAGGGGTGTCAAAGTCCAGCATTATCTGAGAATATTCCAAAATATTCTTCATTTGAAATAGGAAAATCTAATATTTGCATGGTCAGTGTCACAAATGTGCTTATTTTATTAGTTACCTAGAAATGTATTTACACTATATAATAAAACCAACACGTTTGAAACAGTCATTGAAGTCTGAACCACAGGAGGGAGCTCTTCAGAGCAGAGAAGCTGCTTCATGTAGTAATTTGTGACTAAAGTTTATTCCAGTTGATAGTGAATGTTGTAAGTTTTTCTTTGACAGGAGACTCTCTTGGTGATGTGATAACATCTCATGACTCTGGAAAAGAAGCTCAAGATGGAAAGAGTGTTACTCTCTCCTGTAACTACAGTGGTGTTGTGCTCAATCTACTGTGGTATCGTCAGTATCAGAGATCCAAACCAGAACTCCTTCTCTCCATCTCTGAATCTGGAGATGCAGTTAAAGCAGATCCATCAGCCCACTGTTTTACTCCTAAAGTTGACAAACAGAGAAAGCTCATGGAACTGGAGATCAGCCCTGCTAAAGTAACAGACTCTGCTCAGTATTACTGTGCCCTGGTGCCCACAGAGACAGGAAACCCTTTTCCTCAGTACAATATTCCTGCATATCAGCCTAATCCACAAGTATGCCTATACCAACACAAAAGTGCCAAAAGTATTGGGATATCCCTCCAAATCATTGAATTCAGGTGTTCAATCCCTTCATGGCCACAGGTGTTTAACTCCAGCTCTCGGCCTGCAGACGCTTCTACACACATTAGTGAAAGAATGGGTCGCTCTCAGGAGCTCAGTGAACTCAAGCGTGGTACCGTGATGGGTTGCCACCTGTGCAATAAGTCCATTCCCGAAATTCCCTCACTACTAAATATTCCACGCTCAACTGTTAGGAGGATTATAACAAAGTGGAAGCAATTGGATACAAAAACAACTCAGCTGCCGAGCAGCTCATCCAAGCCTTACATGACCATCACCATCACCCCTGTTTTTCAGGACTTGGCCCATTAGTTCCAGTAAAATAAAATTTTAATTCTTCAGCATACCAAGACATTTTGGACAATTTCATGCTCCCAACTTTATGGGAACAGAGCAAGCTTCATGTAAAGGAACTGGACTTGCCTGCACAGAGTCCTGAGCTCAACCCGATAGAACAGCTTTGGGATGAATTAGAGCGGAGACTGAGAGCCAGGCCTTCTCATTCAACATCAGTGCCTGACCTCACAAATGAACGTCACTAAACCTTGAGGAAAGCCTTCCAAGAAGAGTTGAAGCTATTAAAGCTGCAAAGGGTGGGCAAACTCCTTATTAAACCCTCCGGGTTACAAATGATTGCGAAGGAGCGTCACCTGCGGGCCACACCGGTCTTAAGTCCTCTCATGAGGGAGCTCGGAGGCATTTAAGGACAAGCGACACCAGTCAAGGGGGAGAGAGGACCAGGCCTGGATTTTACATTGAGTTTTGTTTATGTTTGTGTGGGTAGTCGTCCGAGAGGGGCTGCCCGCGGTTTACTTTCGTTTTGTTTATTTAATAAAAGTTGTTGAATGTTCGCCGGTTCCCGCTTCCTTCCTTCCCATCTACGAACGTTTATTATATTGGCCTTAAATGCCTCCGAGCTTCCTCATGAGAAGACTCGAGACCGGTGTGACCCGCAGGTGACGCTTCTTCGCAATCACGTCCCCGGTCTCACTCGCTCCTCCCATGTCCCTTGCTCGTTCTCCTCGCCACATAGATAAACCCTCTTCCTTCTATAATAGGGCCCTGCCTAAAATAGACATCTCTCCATTATTATCAGAAATGTATTTTGTTTTCTTAACTTTCTCCACAGCAGACTTCTACCTGGCAGTCAAAGCAATACGTCACGAAAGTGTGGACTCGGCTGAAGACCGTAAGGGCTTAGGGTCCATTTGGGACAGGGCCTATAAAGACTCCATTACAGAAGTAAATAACTTCACCAGAGGCGGAGCTTCATTTCAGGATGAAGAAGCATTTTCATCTGAAGGAGGTTGTCAGTATTCAGTCTGAATGATACTCAAGGCTTTCAGATTCTTCTTCAGATTTCTGCTATCATGATTATTTTCACTCTCCTCAGTTTTGTGTGGACATTTATTGGTAAGATAAAGTTGTATTTATCCTCTCTAATCTAGTTAATTCACTTTTTACTACTGCTTTCTACAGTTTTCTACAGTTGCGATTTGATTTCTCTAATTAGGCTTTTATTCTCCATTTATAGGCCACACAGAGGCAGATGCATTGAAACCCTTGTCAGTGAATGAAAACAGACTCATTGGTGAAGCTGTTAATCTGTCCTGCAGTTACAAAGACTATACAGGGTCTGTTAATAATGGTTTCCAGTGGTACAGACAATATCCCAGATCCAAACCAGAGTTCCTCCTTTACATCTTCCCACATGGATCTATGAGTGAAGATAGACCTGACAGATTTTCTGCTGAAGTTCATGAAGATATTAAACGTGTGGATCTGAAGATCTCCTCTGCTGTACAGGCAGACTCTGCTCTGTATTACTGTGCCCTGGTGCCCACAGTGACAGGAAACCCAACGGCATCATACAAAAACCTCCCATGCCATCATTAGAGAGAGATCGAGCTTACTTCATCCTGTCCCAAATGCCAAAGCATCACCATTACAAGTCTAACCCTTTTGATGAAACAAGTCATGACATATAAATTAATTTAGTCAAAGGTTCACATCTCCAATATGACTGAAATTGTACAAAAAACAATTTTGCCAGGAGGTGGCGCTGTGTGACAAAGTAAGAAACAAAGAAAAAAAATCATTTTGTGAGTTTTTGCAGCAGTATAATCCTGCAATCTATGAGTTTTATCCTGCATGCAGATTAATTCTCTTTCGTTGTTTTTGCGCAGGTCAGATTTTGTCTTTGTCTGCTCAAAGGTCAGAGAATTAAATTTATATTTGAGCTGCAAGCTATTGTTAGTTTGCTTCTGATTTTTTTACAGCACCCATCAATACTGGAATTGCAAGATGTATTTTTTAAAGATAAATATGTAAAAATGTTATTGATAATACAAAACCCAATTCCAAAAAAATGGGACACTATACAAATTGTGAATAAAAAACAGAATGCAATTATGTGGAAGTTTCAAATTTCAATATTTTGTTCAGAATACACCAGATGACATTTCAAATGTTTAGACTGAGAAAATTTATAATTTTAATGGAAAAATAAAGTTGATTTAAAATGTCATGGCATCAACACATCTCAAAAAAGTTGTGCCAAGGCCATGTTTCCCCCTGTGTGTCATCCCCTCTTCTTTTTATATCAGTCTGCAAACGTCTGGGGACTGAGGAGACGAGCTGCTCAAGTTTAGGAATAGGAATGTTGTCCCATTCTTGTCTAATACAGGCTTCTAGTTGCTCAACTGTCTTAGGTCTTCTTTGTCGCATCTTCCTCTTTATGATGCGCCAAATGTTTTCTAATGGTGAAAGATCTGGACTGAAGGCTGGCCATTTCAGTGCCGGATCCTTCTTCTACACAGCCATGATGCTGTAATTGATGCAGTATGTGGTCGGGCATTGTCATGTTGGAGAATGCAAGATCTTCCCTGAAAGAGACGACGTCTGGATGGAGCATAAGTTGTTCTAGAACATGGATGCATTGATGGCCTTTCCAGATGTGTAAGCTGCCCATTCTTAGAACTTCAACTTTTGATTGGTCTGACCACAGAACAGTTTTCCACTTTGCCACAGTCCATTTTAAATGAGCCTTGGCCCAGAGAAAACGCCTGCGCTTCTGGATCATGTTTAGATACGGCAGGAACCTAAAACTTTGACCTGTACATTTTTACATTTACATTTACATTTATGCATTTGGCAGACGCTTTTATCCAAAGCGACTTACATTGCATTCAAATACACATTATTATCAGTTCTTGACCTGTAGAGGTTTAGCCGGCGACGGCGAATGGCACGGTGGATTGTGTTCACCAGTGTTTTCTGGAAGTATTCCTGAGCCCATGTTGTGATGTCCATTACAGTAGCATTCCTGTATGTGATGCAGTGCCGTCTAAGGGCTGAAGATCACGGCCATCCAGTTTGGTTTTGACCCTTGACCCTTACGCACAGAGATTGTTCCAGATTCTCTGAATCTTTGGATGATATTATGCTCTGTAGATGATGATAACTTCAAACTCTTTGCAATTTTTATGATATTGCTCCACTATTCTCCACTATTTATTTGAATATTGTATTCAAATGTGTTATTTTGGACACCTTGTGGCTGCTGTAAAGGGCTATAGAAATAAAGTTTGATTTGTTTGATTTGATATTGTCCGCCGCAGCATTGGGGGAATTGGTGATCCTCTGCCCATCTTGCCTTCTGAGAGACACTGCCACTCTGAGAGGCTCTTCACCTAATAAGTTGCGCATTGGTCCTCCAGCTGTTCCGTATATGTTCATTTAACTTTCCGGCCTCTTATTGCACCTGTCCTAACTATTTTGGAATGTGTAGCTCTCATGAAATCCAAAATGAGCCAATATTTGGCATGACATTTCAGAATCTCTCACTTTCAACATTTGATTTATATATATATATTCTCTATTGTCAATTAAATATGTTTATGAGATTCGTAAGTTATTGCATTCCTTTTATATTCACAATTTGCAGTGTCCCAACTTTTTTGGAATCGGGTTTGTATTCTGTATATTTTTAAACTATATGTTCCAATATATATTGGAAATCTTGTCAATGTGTATTTTAATTATATTTTAGCATACGACTCACTCTTAACTGTCTGAGATAGCTTAAATAATAATTCAGTAAAGATAATTCCCCCCATCCCTCACTTCAACAATCATAACTCTTCTCATCAATATTCTGCCAGAGGGAGGAGCTCTGATTCAGATTCTCTTCTCCAGCTCCTGCTGTATTCAGAGGAAATGTGCAGCAGTCGTTCTTCATTCTCATTTTCTCTTCACTGGTCAGATGTTGTCTCTGCTCTTAATTCTTATTTCTCTGCTCCAAGGTCAGTTTATAATCTTTTTTAAATTTGATCCAATGATTATATATTCAGTGTGAAAAACATATATAATTTAATTTAAATTAAACCAAAGGAATAATCCAGGAGATCTGTTTCTTCTTTCACACAGAGAATGCTGAAGCAAATACAATAAAGCCACTGGTCTCAGAGAAGCAGGCCACAGCAGGAGACAATGTTACGCTGTCCTGCGATTACAGTGGTCGTGTTAACACAGTGCAGTGGTATCGACAATATCCCGGATCTCCACTAGAGTACCTGATATTTGCCACTGAGCTCAGAGCCCAGTCCGAGCCTTCACTTCGGCTCTCATGTGTGGCTGATAGAGGAGAACACAAACGTATGCATCTGAGCATCTTTCAGGCAGAAATGGCAGACTCCGCTCTGTACTACTGTGCCCTGGTGCCCACAGTGACTGTAAACACTGCAACACTGTACAAAAACAAGACATTAGCAGCACACAGAGATCAGACATTCAGACTAACACTGAGTGTCATCACTCCACGGAAACAATCAAGGAAAAGTGTGGAAAGTAGCATGAATAAAATACATATTTAAATGTATAAATGAAATAAAACTTTTGTAGCAAGTGGCTGATTTGTAGCGACTACGCCACCCCGGAATAACGGGGAAATAACCAAAAACACAGAACACGCAAATACGTTCCACCAAAAATAGGCTGTAGGCGAGAGTTTCCGTATAAACAATTATTTTATTAGTGTTAAAATTGAAATACAAAATTTAAAATTGATAAGAAACATCAATATTAAATTGTCTTGGTCAAATCAAAAGAGGAAATTAAATAAATGTAGGGGGCTGATGTTTCCTTAATGAGAAGCGGGCTGATATGGTGCATACAGTGCACAAAAGAAGAAAATCCCTCCAATCAGAATCACATCCACAAAAAGATCACTGCAAATAATGACCAAATATAGTGACACCGCAATAATGACAATCCATATCTAAGTGAAGCCCGTGCAACCCAGAATCAGCCCACTTCCCGGAAACAACCAGCTCCTGCAAAATACCAACAAAAAAAAGAACTCACATTAGAAAAAAACAAACATTTAAATAAACCAAAAAAAAGAGAAATGAAATCAAAAAGTCAAGGTACTAGATGAAACAAGGATAATCAATTCTACAAACAAATATAAATTAAAAATAAAACAAAATAACAAAACATATACTGTCACAGAAAGATGGCATAAACTCAGTACTGATCAAGGCTCAAGGTTTCAAATGACCGAGATCACAAATACCGCATATGGCGGTAATTAACACTTATAAAGAGCGACTGTTATTCAACAGTCAGATAACAAAACTGAGGGTTCGTGACAGCAATAACAAATCAAAGACAAAACAAAAAGAGCATACAATCCAAACGAAAACTACTCAACAGAAATGAAACAAATCAAAACAATACAAACATCAAGCCCATTTGACCAGTGGACCAGAAGAATGACGCCCAAAGCAGTAGCGCGGCCCAGAGCGAGGGTTGGAGAGCGAGAGAGAGAGCTGCACAGTGTACAATAAACCCTTATGATTAGACTAAGTGACACTCGCGCACACACACGGATGCGTCACAAACAGTCATATAGTAGCTCCTTTAAACTGTTGATTAACAGCTGATGTTCTGACCTGGCTATTGTGCTGCCATGACGCACGAGTGGGCACTGTAAACACCGCACTGGGGGTAAGCAGAACACCACACACACACAGCCTTAACGGAGCGACGTCACACTCCAAAAATCCAACACAGTGAGAGAAAAGGGGCGGGCTTTCAACCAAGACGCATTCCAGGGGGCATAAACAACAGGTTTATATACAAAAACGAGGCGGTACCTTATTGGACACGCATTTAATAAGGTGACGTTTAAAAACACGTGACCCACATCACTACACTTTGTAAATATGAAATGACTGACAATGGGCAATGGCTCAAGAAATGAAGTACATTTGCTAAATCTCTCTGTTTCTCAGGATTTCTGGCTCTTTTTAATCGGAGTAGTGGATTATAGAACAAATTACACTAATGAGCTGTTTTAGTGCATCAATAATGTACAATCAGCGTAGACCGATTCCTTGAGGAATAAGTCAGTTATGTGAATCAAGCACATATCTACATCTAACTAACAGAGAGATTAATATGAATAGGTGTCATTAAATTCTTCATGATTCACAACCCTACTGATGGAGAGAGAATAAAACTTCATATTTCGTAGTCCTTCAAAGCTGGCAGAAGGAGGAGCTCTATGAGTGTGTTCTTCACTTCTGAGCATGCTGTCATTCTTTGAGTTAAAACATCATCATGCGGGTCTATTTCCTTTTGTTCCTCTCAGCACTTGCAGGTGAGAATGTTTTAGTTTCCATTTTACTTCTTCATTAGCATTTCTGATTAAAGGGTAAGTTTTTCTTTTTACAGGAGACTCTCTAGGTGATGTGATATCATCTCATGACTCTGGAAAAGAAGCTCAAGATGGAAAGAGTGTTACTCTCTCCTGTAACTACAGTGGTGTTGTGCTCAATCTACTGTGGTATCGTCAGTATCAGAGATCCAAACCAGAACTCCTTCTCTCCATCTCTGAATCTGGAGATCCAGTTAAAGCAGATCCATCAGCCCACTGGTTTAAACCTAAAGTTAACAAACAGAGAAAGCTCATGGAACTGGAGATCAGCCCTGCTAAAGTAACAGACTCTGCTCAGTATTACTGTGCCCTGGTGCCCACAGTGACAGGAAACCTGTTTCCTTTGCACAAAATCTTGCCACTGGTATAACTTAACATGCCACGGCAGATAGAATAGCTGACAAACTTATTTCCACAGATTTATTTAGCTTTTATGTTCTTTCAGTCAGAAAATTGACAAAAATAGTTATATTGTGGGGACCTGATATTAAACATATGAAAAATATTTACTAACCCTAATTGTGACATTACTTTTCCAAACACGTTTAAAGCAAATATTATGAAATTATCTATAATTTTGTGCAAAGTTTTAAAGGGTGGTGAAACACTCAGTTTCAGTCAATCTCATGTCAATCTTGAGTACCTATAGAGTAGTAATGCATCCTCCATATCTCCAAAAAGTCTTTAGTTTTATTATATTTATAAAAGAAATATAGGCTGTACCGAGTCTTTCCGGAAAAAACCAAGTGCCTGGAGGCGTATCGTGTGGGCGGAGCTAAAGAATGACGAGCGCAAAGCGGTGACGTCCTCAAGCGTGGAGAAACCCATGGCTATCGATCTCAGCTAATACAGATAATGATCCACAATCAGATCCAGAGGCTGAAATAAACTGAACAGGAGAAGCAGCAGCAGCAGGACGTCCGTCTCTGTGGTATGGACTGTATTTTGTGGCCTGTCAACATTTGTGTGTGTTTACTCGCAGTTTATGAGGACATGATTCGGTTTATGGACTATTGTATGCGACTAAACCTTAGCAGTAGCAAGCAGAATGGTTTAGCACGTCAGATTAGTGTAACGTTATACAGAGAACAGCAATGGAGTCCGTTAGCGCATTTGAATGACGAAGCACGCGATCGTGTCGTTTACTGATGTTTACTCACGCGACGATAGCCGACAGCACAGACATCTGAAGCAGTTTAACTCACCGGCTGCTTCCAAAGCAGGACCGAACCTTTATCGCTGGGACCGCTCCGTCAGAAACACACTTCTTTGGTATGATTTGGTGAAGTCCTGACAGCAGTGACCGTGGAGATCCACTTTGTGACGCGACTGAAGCGATGTTGTGAAGCTTCCCGTCATTTCTGCGTTAAAATCGGTTCAGATGCAGCGCTGCCTTCCCAGAATGCTGTGCTGAAGCGCTGAAGTCGCTCGACGTCACCCATAGGAATAAAGTGGAGCGCGGCGCGGACTATAACGACAGAAGTGTTCACGGACGACTGGATCTGCAGCTGAGAGTGTGTATGGGCGTGCGTTTCCTCTCTCGCTCTAGTCACGCGCGCGCACCCTACCGGTAGAAGAGCCCGTACGGCCCATACAAGGACCTTCCGCTCTATTAACGTCAAGCCGACCCATACTCGAAAAAAACTCTCTGAAACTTGTGAGAAACCGGAAGGAGTATTTTTGACACCGAAATACTCCATCAAACGTCCAACATTAGTTTTTGAAACTTTGTCTATGTTTAGAATGGGAATCTAAGTCTTTAACTGTGTAAAAAGCTCATTATGCATGAAACAGCATTTCACCCCCCCCCCCCCCCCCTTTTAAAGGAAGTGTATGTAAGATTGTGGCCAAAACTGGTACTGCAATCACTAGCCCCTCCCCCTCCCCCCCGACTCGAGGTTGCCAGATTGGCTGCAGGATCAGCAGGAATGTCTGTAGCTGCAGCTGTGGCAACTAGAGCAGAGCTGGCAACCCGGATGCCAAAACACTACTGACTTCATGATTGGTCGATAGGTGGAGGGCGGAGGGCGGAGTTTCAGGCCAAAACACAACAAGTCAACATCAACATTAGTTGAGGGCTGCAAATACAACTTTTAAATGACAATATACTGGCCGGACTACTGTTGTCAGTGATTTAAGTATTTGACATTAACATGATTTCTTAATGTCTAGGGACATATCAGGGACATTTTATGATTAATTGAAATACATATCTTAAATACAGCTCCTTTACCAGTTCATATTTCTCTTTTTTACCATTTGTAATTCCAGAAAGACTAGCACTGAGCATTATATTCTGCCAGAAGGTGGAGCTCTAGGAACCATTGTAGTTCAGTCTCAGCTCAGATTAAAAACAGAGCAGACAGACTTACATTGAGTCACTTATACTCTAGTAACTGTAAGTCTTGACTCTCAGAGTCATTGTCTCTTATTAGTGCAGATGTTGCTCCTGGTATTCATTATATCTTCTCTTCTAAGAGGTGAGTGATTCATAACGATTACTGTGGAAATGTTCTTTCTCCTGATCCTGTTGACAATCTGAATTAGTCCATTACAAATAATATTTAATTGTGTGTGTTTGTTTTAATCAGAGAATGCTGCTGCAGACGTGATAACACCATTCCTCACAGAGAAACATGTTTTGGAAGGAAAAGATGTTACACTGATCTGCAACTACACTGGCAGTGTTAGTAATCTGCAGTGGTACCGTCAGTATCCCGGATCCAAACCTGAACACCTCATTTTGTTCTTTGAGACCAAATCATCTTCCTCTCTCCGTCTGACCGCTGCTGCTGATAAAGCCGTCAAACATATGAATCTGACTATCTCTTCTACAGAAGTCTCAGACTCTGCCATGTACTACTGTGCCCTGGTGCCCACAGTGACAGGAAACACAACTGCACACTACAAAAACTCAGAGAAATTAGATTTAAGGCAGAAGATCATGATGCACAATGCAGATTTAAAAACAGTTTGCACTGTACATGATCAGATGTTTTAAGAGCTAGTCTAATAGTATTAATGGCTAATAATTCAGAGAATCAGGGCCAGTTGAACAAGCCTTCAAAACGTATTCCAGCACTGAGTGTCCACTTAATAAACAGTATAATATCAGATGAATCAGACGGACATAATGCCACTTTTAGGCTGTTGACTACAGCTTCTTCCTATACAGTCAGTATGTGTAGGGTAAGATGAGCAGGAGGTACAGTATGTGAGGGAGGAGCTCAAGGTTTAGTCGACCGCAGCAGAATAAAACAGAGACAACAATGCCTTACCTTCATACTGATAGAGTCTAAAACTCAAACTACAGAATCATGCTACTCATCTCTTCTGTTTTAATATTTATCCTCACTTACTGTAAGTAGTATATATCATTATTATTAAATACAGTGGTGTAAAAAAGTCCAGCATTATCTGAAAATATTCCAAAAATGCTGTAGGCTTCTTCATTTGAAGCAGGAAAATCTAATCTTTGCATGGTCAGTGTCACAAATGTGCTTATTTTTAAATGTATTATTGCTATTATCATTATTATAATTATTGTTGTTGTCAGATTCTTGGAGCCCACTGTATAATGAAACCAACACGTTTGAAAAAGTAAAGTCTGAACCACAGGAGGGAGCTCTTCAGAGCAGAGAAGCTGCTTCATGTAGTCATTTGTGACTAAAGTCTAATCCAGATGATACTTAATATTTGAAATTCTTTAATCTTGGCAAAAATACTTGCCTCTCATTTGTGTAAT
Source organism: Pseudorasbora parva (assembly GCF_024679245.1). Classification (NCBI taxonomy): domain Eukaryota; kingdom Metazoa; phylum Chordata; class Actinopteri; order Cypriniformes; family Gobionidae; genus Pseudorasbora; species Pseudorasbora parva. The sequence goes on from NC_090180.1 coordinate 564,784, forward strand.
CATATTTCAAATAATAATCTCTATGAACCCTTTCAGTCAGATTTTCATAAATTTCACAGTACTGAAACGGTTTTGGTCAAAATTACTAATGATTTCTTGATGGTAAAATATTTTGGTGTGCCAAGGACAGCTTTTAAGTGATTTTAATCCTATTTCACTGACCGTTCTTAGTTTGTTTCTATGGGTGGTTTCAGGTTTTCACTTGCATTCCCCAGGGCTCAGTCTTGGGTCCACTTCTCTTCAATATTTTTCCATCAATATTTTGCTGCAATCGCTTGGCCTCCATTATCACTTTTATGCTGATGATTTGCAGATTTATTTACACTCAAAACCTCCTGATGTTGGCTTTCTCTATGGCTGTATTTCTGAGATAAAAACATGGATGATTAATAATTTCTTATGTATGAATTGTGTGGTAAAACTAAAGTTGTGCATTGGTTCCCATCATTAAATTTCCAAAGCTGGTTCACTGTCTTTAACTCTTGATAGCTCTGTCTTGGAGAATCAGAGTACATCGAGGAACCTTGGAGTTATTGCTAGTCTTTCAATTTGATTATTTTGTTCAAAATAAAGTTTAATCATATTTTTTTTCACATCAGAAATATAGCGAGATTGCTATAATCAATGCTGTGCTGGTTAGTGCATTAGGGACGCCTTTATCGTGACCCGCTGTGAATAGTGTGTAAACACGGCAAAGGAATCGGCCTAGAGCTTTTAAAGCCTCTGTTAGTGACATCATCAGAATGCGCCAGCATCAGAGGCTATAAATAGATGAGCCACAGGTGCATCATCAGGTCTTCTGCCTTCAGAGGCCATTCTGTGTTGATGTGCATCATAAAATCTCTCTCTTTATCTGACTACAGATCTTTGTTAGGAGTTAGATTTCAACGGGCAGTGTGCAGATTTTCTCTCTCATCTCGATCTCTCAAGTGAAAAGAGTTCAATCAAAGAAAACCAAGCAGAAAAATATTATTATAACCTTTATTTTACCAGGAAAAAGAAGCACATTGAGATTAAAAATCTCTATTACAAGAGTGTCCTGGCCAAGAGTGACAGCAACAAATCACACGTGGGTTTAACAGATAACATTCATACATACATATTTACAAAAAAAGAAAGAAAACATTACAAAACTAGTCAAAAACATCTACAGACCGATGTTTCTGTCTCCAAATCATTTACCATCACTTTAAAAATGTCCAGTGAAACCATATCCCTGAGTTTCAATGACAATTGCAAGTTATTCCAAGCAGAGGGCGCGGCAAATTTGGGCTACCTCTACACTAATCCGGATAAATTTAAAAACTGAGTTTTCGTCTAAAAACGCTCCGCGTCCACACTATCATTTTCAATCGTTTTCCAAAAAATGTTCATCTACACTGAAACGTCTGAAAACGCTTGCATCCCCGTACTGCGCATGAGCAAATCCAAGCCGCTTCGACTTGCGTCATTTCCGCTACTCGTTTATTTACTTTTTGAAATTTGGCAGCAATGTCGAGAAAAGGCACTGAGTTTTTTAACAGTACAAACTGACATTAATATTTAACAAGGCTGTCAAAACAGAAAGCATACAAAACAACTGCTGTACGATCGTTCACCATCTTGGCTGAATTGGTCATATGAATGCATCACATGGCTAAATGCGTCATCGTATTAAAAAGCCTCTGTTTTCACAGTCCACACTATGACGTGAAGACGCGTTTTCAAATTCATCCGCTTTGGAGAGCGTTTTCAAAACGGTACGTTTTTATTGACTTAAAACGCTGTCTCAGTGTGGACGGAAGGCCAAAACGGAGAGAAAAATATACGCTTTCAAATGAAAACGTTTTTAGTGTGGACATGGCCTTAAATGCCTTTTTTCCTAATTCAGTACGTACCCTTAAAACAGACAGAAGGAAGAATTCATGGGACCAAAGGCTATAGCTACCAACATGTTTTTTTTTACTGATGTACATATTAAGATATGAAGGAAGTAGACCCAGAATAGATTTATAAATAAAAATATGCCAGTGTTTTAGTCTACGGATGGACAAAGCAGACCATCCAACCCGAGCATACAACACACAATGATGAGTGAGGGATTTAAGATTTGTTATGAACCTCAGTGCACCATGATACACAGTGTCTAAGGCATGTAAACACCGAGAAGATGCATGCATAAATATAACATCACCATAGTCCAGTACAGTCATAAAAGTGGCAGCAACAAGCCTCTTTTTCGCTTCGAAGGAAAGGCATGATTTAATTCTAAAATAGAAGCCCAATTTCCCTTTCAATCTTTTAACCAAATGCTGAACATGAGGGCCAAAGGAGAGAGCATCTTCAATTATAATCCCGAGATACCTATACTGAGTCACAAACTCAATCTCTGAACCTTGGGAAGTAGTAATGGAAGGAAGATTATGAGGGATTGTTTTTGATTTAGAAAACAACATGTACTTTGTTTTATCAGAATTTAAAACTAATTTCAGTTCAAGTAAGTTATGCTGAACAATATTAAAAGCAATCTGTAATTGAGAGAGAGCCAGAATGGGTGTGGATGCTGAACTATATATAACTGTATCATCAGCGTAACAGTGAAAATTTGTGTTATGAACATTTTGATCAATATTATTTATATACAGAGTAAATAGAAGTGGACCAAGGACTGACCCCTGCGGCACACCTTTAGTTACATTGAGTGAATTGGAGATAAAACCTTCTGCCTGTACACATTGAGTTCTGTTTGAAAGATAGTTATTAAACCAATCAATCATATGTTTAGATAATCCAATACTGACGAGTCGCTGCATTAGTAAGGTATGATCAACAGTCTCAAATGCTTTTGATAAATCGATTAATAAAGGCTGCACAGTGTTTCTTTTTATCAACAGATTCAATAAAATCATTTAGTACTTTTAAGACTGCCGTGGTTGTACTCGATGTTGTTTTCTAAAACCAGATTGAAAATCAGACAGAATATTATTAACAGAAAGAAAGTCCTTCATTTGATTGTTGACAAATGTTTCTAGGACTTTGGCCAGGACAGACAGCTTGGAAATCGGCCTGTAATTATTTGGGTGTGTGGGATCTCCGCCTTTAAACAGGGGAAGAACAAAAGCTGATTTCCATATAAGTGGAATTTCATTTAAGAAGTGAAATCAAAGAAAACCAAGCAGAAAAATAAGTCAACAACACAGTAAGGGTTAGGGTTAGATACAGATATGATACAGATATACAGATAGGGTTAGATAAAGATATACAATACAGATAATGATCCAGAATCATCTGGAGGCTGAAATAAACTGAACAGGAGAAGCAGCAGCAGCAGGACGTCCGTCTCTGTGGTATGGACTGTATTTAGTGGCCTGTCAACATTTGTGTGTGTTTACTCGCAGTTTATGAGGACATGATTCGGTTTATGGACTATTGTATGCGACTAAACCTTAGCAGTAGCAAGCAGAACGGTTTTGCACGTCAGACTAGTGTAACGTTATACAGAGAACAGCAATGGAGTCCGTTAGCGCATTTGACTGACGAAGCACGCGATCGTGTCGTTTACAGATGTTAACTCACGTGATGATAGCCGACAGCACAGACATTTGAAGCAGTTTAACTCACCGGCTGCTTCCAAAGCAGGACCGAACCTTTATCGCTGGGACCGCTCCGTCAGAAACACACTTCTTTGGTATGATTTGGTGAAGTCCTGACAGCAGTGACTTGCTGTGCTGAAACGTTGTAGTCGCTTGATGTCACAGATTAAAATAAAGTGGAGCGCAGCGGGAGTGTATGGGCGTGCATTTCCTCTCTCGCTCTAGTCACGCACGCACCCTACCGGTAGAAGAGCCCGTACGGCCCATACAAGGACCTTCCACTCTATTAACGTCAATCCGAGCCATACTCGAAAAAAACTCTCTGAAACTTGTGAAAAAAAAGGAGTATTTTTGGCACAGAAATACTCCATCAAACGTCCAACATTAGTTTTTGAAACTTTGTCTATGTTTAGGATGGGAATCCAAGTCTTTAACAGTGTAAAGCACAGTATGCATGAAACAGCATTTACCCCCCCCCCCCCCCTTTAAAAAGTATTATTTATATCCACATAATTAGGCATTTCAAATCCTCCTTCAGATTTCTTTCCAGCTATTTTTAAGATGGTCATTGTTATTTGTTTAACAAAAATTAACCAATAACATTAATTTCCTTACAAGTGGAATCCTGAACAAATAAAGAAAGGCCAGAGAAAATAAATCTAGATAAACCGTCTTCCTTCTATAATAGGACCCTGCCTAAAATAGACATCTCTCCATTATTATCAGAAATGTATTTTGTTTTCTTAACTTTCTCCACAGCAGACTTCTACCTGACAGTCAAAGCAATACGTCACGAAAATGTGGACTCGGCTGAAGACCGTAAGGGCTTAGGGTCCATTTGGGACAGGGCCTATAAAGACTCCATTACAGGAGTAAATAACTTCACCAGAGGCGGAGCTTCATATCAGGATGTAGAAGCATTTTCATCTGAAGGAGGTTGTCAGTATTCAGTCTGAATGATACTCAAGGCTTTCAGATTCTTCTTCAGATTTCTGCTATCATGATTATTTTCACTCTCCTCAGTTTTGTGTGGACATTTATTGGTAAGATAAAGTTGTATTATCCTCTCTAATCTAGTTAATTCACTTTTATAAACTGCTTTCTACAGTTACGGTTTGATTTCTCTAATTAGGCTTTTATTTTCCATTTATAGGCCGCACAGAGGCAGATGCATTGAAACCCTTGTCAGTGAATGAAAACAGACTCATTGGTGAAGCTGTTAATCTGTCCTGCAGTTACAAAGACTATACGGGTACTGTAAATAATTTACAATGGTACAGACAATATCCCAGATCCAAACCGGAGTTCCTCCTTTACATCTTCCCAAGTGGATCTATGAGTGAAGATAGACCTGACAGATTTTCTGCTGAAGTTCATGAAGATATTAAACGTGTGGATCTGAAGATCTCCTCTGCTGTACAGGCAGACTCTGCTCTGTATTACTGTGCCCTGGTGCCCACAGTGACAGGAAACCCAACGGCATCATACAAAAACCTCCCATGCCATCATTAGAGAGAGATCAAGCTTACTTCATCCTGTCCCAAATGCCAAAGCATCCCCATTACAAGTCTAACCCTTTTGCTGAAACAAGTCATGACATATAAATTAATTTAGTCAAAGGTTCACATCTCCCATATGACTGAAATTGTACAAAAAACAGTTTTGCCAGAAAGTAGCGCTGTGTGACTTAAAGAAAGAAACTCTTTTATGTTGTGTGTTTATCGTGCAATCTATGAGTTTTATTTTAAATGCAGATTAATTCGCTGTCATTGTTTCTGCAGAGGTCAGATTTTGTCTTTGTCTGCTCAAAGGTCAGAGATATATATTCATATTTGAGCTGTAAGATACTGTTAGTTTGCTTTAGATTTTAGTTTACATTTGTTTATTGAATTGGTTGTTTCCAAAGTTACTATAAAAAGACAGCAGCCATCAATACTAATAATATTAACTTGATTCCAGTTGTGAATAAAAACAGATTGCAATGATGTGGAAGTATCAAATTTCAATATTGTATTCAGAATACAATATAGATGACATTTCAAATGTTTAGACTGAGAAAATGTATAATTTTAAGGGAAAAATAAGTTGATTTTAAATTTCATGGCAAAAAAATTTATTTGTGAAATTACAATTTTTACTCGTGAAAAAACAATCTGGAGACTGAGAAGATAAGATGCTCAAGTTTAGGAATAGGAATGTTGTCCCATTCTTGTCTAATACAGGCTTCTAGCTGCTCAACTGTCTTAGGTCTTCTTTATCGCATCTTCCTCTTTATGATGCGCCAAATGTTTTCTAATGGTGAGAGATCTGGACTGCAGGCTGGCCATTTCAGTGCCGGATCCTTCTTCTACACAGCCATGATGCTGTAATTGATGCAGTGTGTGCTCTGGCATTGTCATTTCGGAAAATGCAAGGTCTTCCCTGAAAGAGACACCATCTGGATGGAGCATATGTTGCTCTAGAACTTGGATAGACCTTTCAGCATTGATGGCCTCTCCAGATGTGTAAGCTGCCCATGCCACACACACTCATGAACCCCAGACCATCAGAGATCAGCTTCTGAACTGAGCGCTGAGAACAGCTTGGGTTGTCCTTGTTCTCTTTAGTCCGGATGACATGGCGTCCCAGTTTTCCAAAAAGAACTTCAAATTTTTATTTGTCTGACCACAGAACAGTTTTCCAATTTGCCACAGTCCATTTTAAAAGAGCCTTGGCCCAGAGGAAACGCCTGCACTTCTGGATCATGTTTAGAAATGGCTTCTATTTTGACCTGTAGAGGTTTAGCCCGCAACGGCGAATGGCACGCTGGATTGTGTTCACCAGTGTTTTCTGGAAGTATTCCTGAGCCCATGTTGTGATGTCCATTACAGTCGCATTCCTGTATGTGATGCAGTGCCGTCTAAGGGCTGAAGATCACGGCCATCCAGTTTGGTTTTGACCCTTGACCCTTACGCACAGAGATTGTTTCAGATTCTCTGAATCTTTGGGAAACTCCTTTCTGATATTGCTCCACTATTGTCTACCGCAGCATTGGGGGAATTGGTGATCCTCTGCCCATCTTGCCTTCTGAAAGACACTGCCAGTCTGAGAGGCTCTTTTTATACCCAATCATGTTGCCAATTGACCTAATAAGTTGCAAATTGGTCCTCCAGCTGTTCCTTATATGTACATATAACTTCTCCTCTTATTGCACCTGTCCCAACTTTTTTGGAATGCGTAGCTCTCATGAAATCCAAAATGAGCCAATATTTGGCATGACATTTCAAAGTGTCTCACTTTCAACATTTGATGTTATCTATATTCTATTGTGAATAAAATATAAGTTTATGAGATTTGTAAATTATTGCATTTCTTTTTTCTTCACAACTTTTTTTGAAATCAGCTTTGTATATTTGTGTTTAAAAGTGTAATTCGGCTGTTTCTCTCAATAAAATGCTGTCCCGCTGTTGCCTCCTTTTTGTTTCTTGCAGTACTACTTTTGGTGAAAAATACAAATAGTGAAATAGCATTTTATTTAGTTGCCATAATTTTGCTATGATTATATAATATAATTTTGCAAGAATTTACTGACTTTCACTGTTCTTTAACCTCAAATCATCTATAATTTTGTGCAAAGTTAACCCCTTTTGGCGCCACGGTCAAGTTTACTCGACAAGATGCGGCACTGAATATAAAGGCCGATTTTGTCAAATAGGGTGCCAAATTTTGTTCGACCTCCGCTCCTCTAGATGGCAGGCGTCACACTTAATCCTGACTTGAAGCAACATCATGATTCTATACAAAATCTTCGAGCAAGAGTGCATTCACATTTAATAATTTAGCAGACGCTTTTATCCAAAGCAACGTACAAAAAGGGGAGAGCAATAGAAGCAACTAAACATACAAGGCCAACAACCTGCAAGAGCTGTAAGAATTCTCAGTTAATCGGGCACAATACACAAAAAAGTTTTTATTTTATTTTTTTATTCAGAGTGCATTGAATCAGTGCGAACAAAACCCAAGCTAGTGTGTTATCAGAGCAATATTGTCAACGTCAGCGAGTATTTTCATTAGATGATTATTATTATTATTATTATTATTATTATTATTATTATTATTATTATTATTTTCTAATAGCATCAATAAAGCTTCATCTCGAAGTAAGCAGGTGTGTTGGTGTTGGGAACGAGGCAGCCGCGGGAGATTTTTACCACGCTCGCCATGAAGTGTCTTCTAACTGTCCGCCTCTCTGCGATCGCGGCGACAGTATTGTGGTGGAGACTTTATCTAATGCCACTGGGTATGTTAGACGAGGTCAAAGTATTCATAGGACAGTTAGGGGGCAACGTGGGGAGTTGCAATGGCAGTGGTCCAGGCTGTGCACACTCGGCACTGCTCGTCATCTCACTCATGATCTGTGCCACACACCCCTAAATGTTTATTAGGAGCACCATACTAATACTGTGTTTGACCCCCTTTCGCCTTCAGAAGTGCCTTAATACTATGTTGCATTGACTCAACAAGGTGCTGAAAGCATTCTTTAGAAATGTTGGCCCATATTGATAGGAGAGCATCTTGCAGTTGGTGGAGATTTGTGGGATGCAAATCCAGGGCATGAAGCTCCCGTTCCACCACATCCCAAAGATGCTCTATTGGGTTGAGATCTGGTGACTGTGGCGACCATTTTAGTACAGTCAATTCATTGTCATGTTCAAGAAACCATTTTTTAAATGATTGGAGCTTTGTGACTTGGTGCATTATCCTGCTGGATGTAGCCATCAGAGGATGAGTACATGGTGGTCATAAAGGGATGGACATGGTCAGAAACAATGCTCAGGTAGGCCGTGGCATTTAAACGATGCCCAATTGGCACTAAGGGCCCTAAAGTGTGCCAGGAAAACATCCCCCACACCATTACACCACCACCACCAGCAGCCTGCACAAGGCATGATGGATCCAAGTTCTCATTCTGTTTATGACAAATTCTGACTCTACCATCTGAATGTCTCAACAGAAATCGAGACTCATCAGAGCAGACAACATTTCTCCAGTCTTCAACTGTCCTATTTTGGTGAGCTTGTGCAAATTGTCGCCTCTTTTTCCTATTTGTAGTGGAGATGAGTGGTCCCCGGTGGGGTCTTCTGCTGTTGTAGCCCATCCGCCTCAAGGTTGTGCGTGTTTGTGGCTTCACAAATGCTTTGCTGCATACCTCGGTTGTAACGAGTGGTTATTTCAGTCAAAGTTGCTCTTCTATCAGCTTGAATCAGTCGGCCCATTCTCCTCTGACCTCGAGCATCAACAAGGCATTTTCTCCCACAGGACTGCTGCAGACTGGATGTTCTTCCCTTTTCACACCATTCTTTGTAAACCCTAGAAATGGTTGTGTGTGAAAACCCCAGTAACTGAGCAGATTGTGAAATACTCAGACCGGCCCGTCTGGCACAAACAACCATGCCACGCTCAAAATTGCTTAAATCACATTTCTTTCCCATTCTGACATTCAGTTTGGAGTTCAGGAGATTGTCTTGACCAGGACCACACCCCTAAATGCACTGAAGAACTGCCATGGGATTGGTTGATTAGATAATCACATTAATGAGAAAGTGGACAGGTATTCCTAATAATCCTTTAGATGAGTGCATGTGCGGAATCAGAGTGCCTACTGTATGTAGTAAATGGAAAATCTCTTCCACAAAAGGCTAAACGCTATATGCATTCGGTTTGTTTCTATCATTTATTAATAATGATTAATCCCAGTTTGTTTACTATTTACTTGAGCATTCAGTATTGTGCAATATAGCATACAGAAGGTGAGGGACATTTTGGGGGGAAAGAAGTGCTGCATTTTATCATTTAAACGTGTCTTTTCATGAAAATTATATAATCCAAGATTGCCACCACCAAAAATGTCATAATATGCTAATTATATGGGAAAAAGTAATCCCTACACAAACTTTGGGTAATCCTTAATATTTCTCTAATTTACAGAAAGTCTACCTTTTATCACTTGTAAGATATAGCCTTTTGAAATTAAGATGTCAAAATCGAACATTTTAGGAAAATACCTCTGGTGCCTAAAGGGTTAACAGTTAACATTTCTCTGTTACCGTTTGTAATTTCAGACACACTGGCACTGTAACAATCATTATATTATTGAAGTAGCATTATATTCTGCCAGAAGGTGGAGCTCTAGGAACCATTGTAGTTCAGTCTCAGCTCAGATTAGAAACCCAGCAGACAGACTTACATTGAGTCACTTATACTCTAGTAACTGTAAGTCTTGACTCTCAGAGTCATTGTCTCTTATTAGTGCAGATGTTGCTCCTGGTATTCATTATATCTTCTCTTCTAAGAGGTGAGTGATTCATAACGATTGCTGTGGAAGTGTATATTCACCTTATCCTGTTGACAATCTGAATTAGTCCATTACAAATAATATTTAATTGTATGTGTTTGTTTTAATCAGAGAATGCTGCTGCAGACGTGATAACACCATTCCTCAAAGAGAAACATGTTTTGGAAGGAAAAGATGTTACACTGATCTGCAACTACACTGGCAGTGTTGATAATTTGCAGTGGTACCGTCAGTATCCCGGATCCAAACCTGAACACCTCATTTTGTTCTATGAGTTCAAATCATCTTCCTCTCTCCGTCTGACCGCTGCTGCTGATAAAGCCGTCAAACATATGAATCTGACTATCTCTTCTACAGAAGTCTCAGACTCTGCCATGTACTACTGTGCCCTGAGGCCCACAGTGACAGGAAAACCATCTACACTGCACAAAAACATGTCTTGTATATTGTATAGTCATATTTCTAAGAGGGAGGAGCTTCTTCCCCTGCCGTGTCTCAGTCTTTCCCCCTCTAACATAGTGTTGCTTTTGTCTGAGAACTACCATGTTAGCAGATGTTAGAGAGCTGACCTGCATTGTGCCAGAAGGTGGAGCTCTAGGAATCATTGTAGTTCAGTCTCAGCTCAGATTAAAAACAGAGCAGACAGACTTACATTGAGTCACTTATACTCTAGTAACTGTAAGTCTTGACTCTCAGAGTCATTGTCTCTTATTAGTGCAGATGTTGCTCCTGGTATTCATTATATCTTCTCTTCTAAGAGGTGAGTGATTCATAACGATTACTGTGGAAATGTTCTTTCTCCTTATCCTGTTGACAATCTGAATTAGCCCATTACAAATAATATTTAATTGTGTGTGTTTGTTTTAATCAGAGAATGCTGCTGCAGACGTGATAACACCATTCCTCACAGAGAAACATGTTTTGGAAGGAAAAGATGTTACACTGATCTGCAACTACACTGGCAATGTTTATAATTTGCAGTGGTACCGTCAGTATCCCGGATCCAAACCTGAACACCTCATTATGTTCACTGAGACCCAATCAGAGTCGTCTCTCCGTCTGACCGCTGCTGCTGATAAAGTCATCAAACATATGAATCTGACTATCTCTTCTACAGAAGTCTCAGACTCTGCCATGTATTACTGTGCCCTGGTGCCCACAGTGACAGGAAACACAACTGCACACTACAAAAACCTTCAAATATTTTTTCTATTGCAGTTATATTTCTAAGAGAGTTATTTTCTCTCTCTCTTGTCTCCCTGTGATATTAAATGATGCGGCAAATATGCCATTTAAATGTACATTATAGCCATTTGAGATTGACTATTTCCAGATTGTATTTTGTGTTTTCATTTTTTACTTTTATTTACTTCAAGGACATCCCTTGAAGAGAAAAGTAATTTAGACCTGGCTAAGAATGTAGTTATAATCAATACAAAAATGGACTGCAAAATACCAAGACAATCACTCACCATCCAGCAGACAATAAATATATTCTGCTCCTTAAAATAAAATTCTGCTTGGCATAAAATCAAAATACCTTTAAGAATTTTCCAACCATTCCATGTCCAGTTCAGTTTTTGACAAAAGCACATGGGTCTTTCCAGGATTGAGTTGTTGAAGAAGACGTACACTATATAGCCAAAAGTACTGTGACGTCTGCCTTTATATGCACATGAACTTTAAAGCCATCCCCATTCTTTATCCGTTGGGTTTAATATGGAGTTGGCTCACCCTTTGCAGCTCTAACAACTTCAACTCTTCTGGGAAGGCTTTCCTCACGGTTTAGGAGTGTGTTTATGGGAATTTTTGCCCATTCTTCTAGAAGCTCATTTGTGAGGTCAGGCACTGATGTTGGACGAGAAGGCCTGGCTCTCAGTCTCCGCTCTAATTCATCCCAAAGCTGTTCTATCGGGTTGAGCTCAGGACTCTGTGCAGGCCAGTCAAGTTCCTTCACACCAAACTCCTCATCCATGAAAGCTTTAGCATAAGTTCTGCTGGGAAGACTTAAGGGTTACGTCACTTCAACTTCTATCTATCCAATCACATTCTAATACTTGGGTATAAAAGATAGGTACTTACTCATGTTTGAGTCAGATGCTGACGCCCCAATTCACCGCCATCCTTCCCTACTCCACCCCACCACCACCAGGATGGTCCCTTCCATACCTCACGGGGGGTCGGCTGCACCTCTGCCTTCGTCTTCAGGCAGGATATGCAGAGTCCGGACCATCATGACCATTGTACTCAGAAACACAAATACAGACAAAGACTGGTGACGCAGGGACTGAGATGGTCAGATGAGATGCTAAGTCGAGGTGTGCTGGTTAGAGATGAAGATGAGATCCGAACACAGAGCATAAGTCCACAAAACACTGAACAGGAGCAGGAAGCATGAGACTGGAATGCCGAACAGGTCCAGGTAAGACACACAGCACAGAGCACATCAACATCTCATCTGACCATCTCAGTCCCTGTGTCACCAATCTTCGTTTGTATTTGTGTTTTAGCTCACCCAGCAATTCCAACTTCTACGAGCTCCCATTGCGCCACCCACACCGGCTGTTCCCCCCACACCATCGGAAAGCCCTTCCCAGTCGGAGCCCTGTCTACCAGTTCCTGAATCGTATTTAGGTGAACCCAATTACTGCAGAACTTTTCTAACACAATGCTCCATGTATTTTTCTCTCCAATCCATGACCTTCAACTGCGAATAAGCCAAGGTCGCATTTGTCCTGACGCTGATGACTGGGAGAGCGGCACTATGGGGAACAGCGGTGTGGGATAACCAAGATCAATGCTGAGCCTCTTTCCAGACACTCTCCATGGAAATGAGATGAGTGTTCGATCAGGCCGCCGCTGGGAGAGCGGCGGCCAGGATACTTGCGGACCTTTGTCAGGGAGAGAGATGGGTTTTTGACTTTTTCAATTGAATTCCGAACACTAGCGGCAGAGTGTCAATGGAACGAGGAGGTGCAGTGGGACGTTCCTACATGGGTTGGCTGACCACATCCAGAGAAAGATCTACGCCCTGGATCTTCCTACATCTCTTAATGGACTGATTGAGTTGGCGTTGAGAGTGGACGCTCGACTTTCCCGAGCTGAGATCTCAGGGCCTCTGCCTTTACTGCGGGGAAGCTTGCCATTACACTTACAACTGTCCGGTAAAAGGCCAAGCCCGATGGTAAGTATGAGGCTACTATCTGGTGGGATCTCTGCCGAGAATACCACATCTACATCTACACTCCTTCCGGTAAGACAGATGGTCATTCGACTGTCAGGCACTTCTGGACACCGGGGCTGAAGGTAACTTCATGGACCACACATTCACACACAAACTTCAGATTCCCCTCAAACCCCTCACTAACAAGATCACTGTACATGCGTTGAACGGTCAAGAACACCCCACCATTTCATTCACTACCAAAGATAATCAAAGATAATCAGTGGTTTATCACACACATTCTACAGTCAGTTGCTTTACATCAAATATACAGCAGAGAGCCATAGTTTAGCATGAGTTCTGCCAGAAGGTGGCGCTCTCATTCCAGTTATTTCCAAACAGAGAGCACAGATATAAACTGAGTCAGTCTGGAGGGAACTGCAAGGCTTGACTCTAAAGGCCTTTGTTTTTTTCATGTTTCTTCTGGTCCTTATTATATTTTCTCTTTTTAATAGTCAGTGATGAATAAGAATAATTTACAAATAGGAAATTACAGATGTTTAAATGTGTCAGTAAATCTGATTACATAATCTGACTTAGTCTTAATTAGTCTTACTCTTACTTACTTAATCTTACCAGAGAATGCTGATTCAGATGTGATAACCTCATTACCCATGGAGCAGCATGTTTTAGCAGAAGATGTTACTCTGTCCTGCAACTACAGTGGCAATATCCACAGTTTGCTGTGGTACCGTCAGTATCCCACATCCAAACCTCTCATATTTCACTGTGAGACCACTGGCCAGTCAGAGCCCAAGCACCGTCTGTATGCTACGGCTGATAAAGGAATGAAGCGAATGAATCTGAGAATATCCTCTACACATGCGGATGATTCTGCGGTGTACTACTGTGCCCTGGAGCCCAGAGTCACAGGACAAACTCTCTGTGCCATACAGACACTTGAAGAAACACCAGCAAGAGGTCGTCTCATAATGATGATTGCTATTTCAGATAATCAGGGGCAATTTAAATGGTTTTAAAATTGCCAACATGTTTCAGTTGTGCCCACACATAATATCTAAATAAACCAGACTCAATGATACAACATCAAACAAATAATAATAACCAAGAATAAAATAAATTAAAGTTAAAAAAATTACATAAGAGTTTGGAAAGTCGTTTGAAACGTGTATAGCACTTAACACTATAGTTTCCACATACAGTTCTTAACTGTAATTCAACAGAAAAATATAGAATTTATTTATGTGAAATCATTAACCATCATTCTGGGACAGTCATACTGTTGTGAAATATTTTTCTTTTATATGATTCTTATTCATATACTGTATATGGAGGATTAGACTGAGTTGAGCTTGACGATGGCGTCAATATTTTCTGATTTACAGCTGAATTGAACTCATTTAATAATTGATGATCTTCCAGCAGAACTGAATCAACACTGAACTAACTTCAGCTGAAGAATTACTCTATTCTCTGTTAGAGCTGCCTTACAGCTGAATTGAATTTGCATCTTTGAATCATTATTGTCCTGTTGATCCCTGTAATCTGTATTGTATAAAACACAATAAAATAAAGGTGACTTGACTTGATGGTAACATCAAAAGTAATATGTGTGGGAGGAGCTCAAATCTTTGCAAACTTCAGCAGAAGAAATCAAACCGACATCAGTGACAGACAGCACAACCCTCATACAGATACTGATAGAGTCTGAACTCCAACTACAGAATCATGTCACACATCTTGACTGTTTTTATTTTTATCCTCAGTAACTGTAAGTACTATTTATCATAAACTTTGTAGACCGTATTTCAGAATATTACTAAAATAAATAACTCCATTCATTCCTTGATTGTTGAATGTGTTTTCAGGTGAAGTGAATGGGAATGTCATCAGACCAGACCAACCATCTGTAGCTTTAACTGAAGGAAGCAACATCACTCTGTCCTGTACATATGATGGATCAGCTTACAGTCTCCACTGGTACCGGCAGACGCCTGGATCAACACCAGAGTTTTTGCTGCTGATTGTGAAGTCCACTAAAACTGAAGTTCCAGCTTCTCCACCTCAGCCGCATATGTCCATCAGACTCAATGATAAGCGTGTGGATCTGGAGATCTCCTCTGCTACTGTATCAGACTCTGCTCTGTATTATTGTGCTCTGGAGCCCACAGTCACAGGAAAACCATCTACACTGCACAAAAACATGTCTTGTATATTGTATAGTCATATTTCTATGAGGGAGGAGCTTCTTCCCCTGCCGTGTCTCAGTCTTTCCCCCTCTAACATAGTGTTGCTTTTGTCTGAGAACTACCATGTTAGCAGATGTTAGAGATCTGACCTGCATTGTGCCAGAAGGTGGAGCTCTAGGAATCATTGTAGTTCAGTCTCAGCTCAGATTAAAAACAGAGCAGACAGACTTACATTGAGTCACTTATACTCTAGTAACTGTAAGTCTTGACTCTCAGAGTCATTGTCTCTTATTAGTGCAGATGTTGCTCCTGGTATTCATTATATCTTCTCTTCTAAGAGGTGAGTGATTCATAACGATTACTGTGGAAATGTTCTTTCTCCTTATCCTGTTGACAATCTGAATTAGCCCATTACAAATAATATTTAATTGTGTGTGTTTGTTTTAATCAGAGAATGCTGCTGCAGACGTGATAACACCATTGCTCACAGAGAAACATGTTTTGGAAGGAAAAGATGTTACACTGATCTGCAACTACACTGGCAGTGTTTATAATTTGCTGTGGTACCGTCAGTATCCTGGATCCAAACCTGAACACCTCATTATGTTCACTGAGACCCAATCATCTTCCTCTCTCCGTCTGACCGCTGCTGCTGATAAAGTCGTCAAACATATGAATCTGACTATCTCTTCTACAGAAGTCTCAGACTCTGCCATGTACTACTGTGCCCTGAGGCCCACAGTGACAGGAAACACAACTGCACACTACAAAAACTCAATGAGAAATTAGATTTAAGGCAAAACATTTTACAGATATATTAGTAAATCTTAGTTTACCTTTTACTAGTTAATTATTGTTTATGAAAGGCCACTTTTACAAGACAAAGCACACTATGATTTACAATATTGTAACATGGGAGTCCACTGATGGCAAGCGTTAAACAAGGGCTTAACTTGGACTATAACATAGAACGCTCACAAAAAGTGGGTCTCGTATAGCAAAGCTAAACAAAAGTGAATGGCAAGCATGAGGGCTTAAATGCACACAAAAGACTAATGACAAAACAAGGAAAACCTGTGCACAAATGGCTCTGGTGCGGCAGGCATCTGAGACAAGTCTCTGGAGCGGAGGGCACTGTGGGATTGTTGGGCTCCATGCCCCCAAAATTCACAGTGAATGAATGTGACCTGCATGGCCTTATCATGTTACCTTTAGCCCCCCACCCCTTCCCAAAAAAGTGTCACCTATATGTTACCAATAGAATAAATATAAAAATGTATATTTTTTTTAAATAAATAAATATTGGGCATAGCTATAGAGTTATGGCCAGAACATTCACTGGACATGGGTCAGGGTCACACCACATTCCCGTGGCCACAATGGTCAGTGCTTCACACTGAAGATTCTGGCTTGAGTGTGGTGGCCATCTTGGCAGATGGCTCTGGTGTGTGGCAGCCATCTTGGCAGAGGACTGGAGCTGCGGCAAACTTGGCAGAGGGCTCTGGTGTGTGGCGGCCATCTTGGCAGAGGACTCTGGCGCTGTGTTTATCTTGCCAGAGGGCTCTGGTGTGTGGCGGCCATCTTGGCAGAGGACTCTGGTGTGTGATAGCCATCTTGGCAGAGGACTCTGGAGCTGCGGCCATCTTGCCAGAGGGCTCTGGTGTGTCATAGCCATCTTGGCAGAGGGTTCTGGTGTGTGATAGCCATCTTGGCAGAGGACTCTGGAGCTGCGGCCATCTTGGCAGAGGACTCTGGAGCTGCGGCCATCTTGGCAGAGAGCTCTGGAGCTGCGGCCATCTTGGCAGAGGACTCTGGCGCTGTGTTTATCTTGCCAGAGGACTCTGGAGCTGCGGCCATCTTGGCAGAGGACTCTGGAGCTGTGGCCATCTTGGCAGAGGACTCTGGAGCTGCGGCCATCTTGGCAGAGGGCTCTGGTGTGTGATAGCCATCTGGGCAGAGGACTCTGGTGTGTGATAGCCATCTTGGCAGAGGACTCTGGAGCTGCGGCCATCTTGGCAGAGGGCTCTGGTTTGTGACAGCCACCTTGGCAGAGGACTCTGGTGTGTGTCGGCCATCTTGGCAGAGGACTCTGGTGCTGCGTTTATCTTGCCAGAGGACTCTGGTGTGTGGCGGCCATCTTGGCAGAGGACTCTGGCGCTGTGTTTATCTTACCAGATGGCTCTGGTGTCTGACGGCCATCTTGGCAGAGGACTCTGGAGCTGTGTTTATCTTACCAGATGGCTCTGGTGTCTGACAGCCATCTTGGCAGAGGACTCTGGAGCTGCAGCCATCTTGGCAGAGGGCTCTGATGTGGTGGTTGTCCGGCTATCACTAGACCAAACTCAATTTAAGATTGAACATTGGTCTGGGGAGTCTGCTATGTATTTTCTATTGCAAAACAGGTGTGATCAAAAAGGACTCTGTATGCAATTGGATAGTCTTTCAACCAATCAGACCAGAAGAGGCGTGATAAACGAGCATTGTTCTATTGCTTCTCTAACCGTCATTGTGTTAAACCCGCCAATAGCGCGCCATGTGGATAAGCCAGTCCGTGATTGGTCACGCAAAGGTGTAAGACAACATCACCGTACAAAACTCAATGAGAAATAATATTTAAGGCAGAAGATCATAATGCATTATGCAGATTTAAAAAGAGTGACACAATACACTATCAGATGTTTCAAGTATCAATGTATTGTTCGTATCTGTATTAAGAGATAGAATATTAATATTAATGGTTAATATTTCAGAGAATCAGGGCCAGTTGAACAAGCCTTCAAAACGTATTCCAGCACTGAGTGTCCACTTAATAAACAGTGTAATATCAGATGAATCACACACTCATAATGCCGCTTTTAGGCTGTTGACTACAGCTTCTTCCTATACAGTCAGTATGTGTAGGGTAAGATGAGCAGGAGGTACAGTATGTGAAGGAGGAGCTCAAGGTTTAGTCGACCGCAGCAGAATAAAACAGAGACAACAATGCCTTACCTTCATACTGATAGAGTCTAAAACTCAAACTACAGAATCATGCTACTCATCTCTTCTGTTTTAATATTTATCCTCACTTACTGTAAGTACTATTTATCAGACATTTTAGGCCGTATTCCAGAATATTACTAAAATAAATAAGTCCATTTATTGCTTGATTGTTGAATGTGTTTGCAGGTGAAGTGAATGGGAATGTCATCAGACCAGACCAACCATCTGTAGCTTTAACTGAAGGAAGCAACATCACTCTGTCCTGTACATATGATGGATCAGCTTACAGTCTCCACTGGTACCGGCAGACGCCTGGATCAACACCAGAGTTTCTGCTGCTGATTCATGAGTCCACTAAAACTGAAGTTCCAGCTTCTCCACCTCAGCCGCATATGTCCATCAGACTCAATGATAAGCGTGTGGATCTGGAGATCTCCTCTGCTGCTGTATCAGACTCTGCTCTGTATTATTGTGCTCTGCAGCCCACAGTCACAGGAAAACCATCTACACTGCACAAAAACATGTCTTGTATATTGTATAGTCATATTTCTAAGAGGGAGGAGCTTCTTCCCCTGCAGTGTCTCAGTCTTTCCCCCTCTAACATAGTGTTGCTTTTGTCTGAGAACTACCATGTTAGCAGATGTTAGAGATCTGACCTGCATTGTGCCAGAAGGTGGAGCTCTAGGAACCATTGTAGTTCAGTCTCAGCTCAGATTAAAAACAGAGCAGACAGACTTACATTGAGTCACTTATACTCTAGTAACTGTAAGTCTTGACTCTCAGAGTCATTGTCTCTTATTAGTGCAGATGTTGCTCCTGGTATTCATTATATCTTCTCTTCTAAGAGGTGAGTGATTCATAACGATTACTGTGGAAGTGTTCTTTCTCCTTATCCTGTTGACAATCTGAATTAGTCCATTACAAGTAATATTTAATTGTGTGTGTTTGTTTTAATCAGAGAATGCTGCTGCAGACGTGATAACACCATTCCTCACAGAGAAACATGTTTTGGAAGGAAAAGATGTTACACTGATCTGCAACTACACTGGCAATGTTCAGAATCTGCAGTGGTACCGTCAGTATCCCGGATCCAAACCTGAACACCTCATTTTGTTCTTTGAGACCCAATCATCTTCCTCTCTCCGTCTGACCGCTGCTGCTGATAAAGCCGTCAAACATATGAATCTGACTATCTCTTCTACAGAAGTCTCAGACTCTGCCATGTACTACTGTGCCCTGGAGCCCACAGTGACAGGAAACACAACTGCACACTACAAAAACTCAGAGAAATTAGATTTAAGGCAGAACATTTTACAGATATTTTAAAAAATGGTAGTTTACCATTTACTTTTTAACTGCTGGTCATGTAAGGCCACTTTTACAAGACAAAACACTATAATTTACAATATCGTAATATGGGAGTCTACTGAAGAATTCGAGAGCAGTTTATTCATTAAAACAAACAAGGGCTTAGCTTGACTATAACATAGACCACTCACAAACAGTTTGTTATATAACAAAGCTAGATAAAAGTGAATGGAAACCATGAGGGCTTAAATACACACAAAAGACTAATGACAAACAAGAAACACCTGTGCACAAACCAAACAATTAACCAATGAGAACATGACAACATAGCACATGAGACTTGGGAAGCACAAGACATGATCACATGAGAGCAAAGAAGTCACATGACAAAAGGGAACACATGGCAAAACAGGAAACATAAGGCTTGTTCGACTTCACCCAGCGATGCGCAGACCGATCGGCGGCAGCCTTGAAGCACTGCATGCCGGTTAGAAATTTTGTCCGACTTGAGACTGCACCGACGGCACGTGACTGTGACGTATGTCAACAAAATACCGCGAGAGCGATTGGAGATCAGCCGCTGATGCAGCCAGTGCAGATTCTCAAGGGGACTGCAGGAGCTCTGATGACGACACAGCTGATCCACGATTGGCTCTGATGACGACACAGCTGATCCACGATTGGCTCTGATGACGACACAGCTGATCCACGATTGGCTCTGATGACGACACAGCTGATCCACGATTGGCTCTGATGACGACACAGCTGATCCACGATTGGCTCTGATGACGACCCAGCTGATCCACGATTGGCTCTGATGACGACACAGCTGATCCACGATTGGCTCTGATGATGACACAGCTGATCCACGATTGGCTCTGATGACGACACAGCTGATCCACGATTGGCTCTGATGACGACACAGCTGATCCACAATTGGCTCTGATGACGACACATCTGATCCACAATTGGCTCTGATGACGACACAGCTGATCCACAATTGGCTCTGATGACGACACATCTGATCCACAATTGGCTCTGATGACGACACAGCTGTTCCATGATTGGCTCTGATGACGACACAGCTGATCCACAATTGGCTCTGATGACGACACATCTGATCCACAATTGGCTCTGATGACGACACATCTGATCCACAATTGGCTCTGATGACGACACAGCTGTTCCATGATTGGCTCTGATGATGACACAGCTGATCCACGATTGGCTCTGATGACGACACATCTGATCCACAATTGGCTCTGATGACGACACAGCTGATCCACGATTGGCTCTGATGACGACACAGCTGATCCACAATTGGCTCTGATGATGACACAGCTGATCCACGATTGGCTCTGATGACGACACAGCTGATCCACGATTGGCTCTGATGACGACACAGCTGATCCACGATTGGCTCTGATGACGACACAGCTGATCCACGATTGGCTCTGATGACGACACAGCTGATCCACGATTGGCTCTGATGACGACACAGCTGATCCACGATTGGCTCTGATGACGACACAGCTGATCCACAATTGGCTCTGATGACGACACATCTGATCCACAATTGGCTCTGATGACGACACAGCTGATCCACGATTGGCTCTGATGATAACATAGCTGATCCACGATTGGCTCTGATGATAACACAGCTGATCCACGATTGGCTCTGATGACGACACAGCTGATCCACGATTGGCTCTGATGATAACACAGCTGATCCACAATTGGCTCTGATGACGACCCAGCTGATCCACGATTGGCTCTGATGACGACACAGCTGATCCACGATTGGCTCTGATGACGACACAGCTGATCCACGATTGGCTCTGATGACGACCCAGCTGATCCACGATTGGCTCTGATGACGACACAGCTGATCCACAATTGGCTCTGATGACGACCCAGCTGATCCACGATTGGCTCTGATGAAGACACAGCTGATCCACGATTGGCTCTGATGACGACACAGCTGATCCACGATTGGCTCTGATGACGACACAGCTGATCCGCGATTGGCTCTGATGACGACACAGCTGATCCACGATTGGCTCTGATGACGACACAGCTGATCCGCGATTGGCTCTGATGAAGACACAGCTGATCCACGATTGGCTCTGATGAAGACAGAGCTGATCCACGATTGGCTCTGATGACGACACAGCTGATCCACGATTGGCTCTGATGACGACACAGCTGATCCACGATTGGCCGGATTCACAGCAGGACAGCGATCACGTGTGTTTCGTGTTTATTCTAAAACCTTATGTTATGCTAATGCTCACAAATAATTTATTTATAACAGTAAAACCTCTTTTCATGTAGTCGCGATGTTATATTGTCATGTTTATCAAACTAAAACTGATAAAAACCGTTGACAACACTTCATTGGTAGTGTATGTTTATATTTTGAACTTTAATCTTGTCCAAATAGATGCTTTTTTAAGCAGTACATATAGTATTGAATTAAAAAGTAATTTGAAACATCTGTGTATTTGAGAAATATTGCATTTTTTTAACTTCAGCTGTGATTAAAGTTTGCAAACGCAGCGCAAGCGTCACCACGGGAAGCAGAAAGTGTCCGACGTCACGTCTCCATCTGCAGCTCCTCCCCGCCTGCACTCAGCTACTCTCGCCAATCGCATACATCCAGCCACAGCCGATGTCCAACACACCTACAAACATGACATGAAACAAAACCAAAACACCTGATATTACAGGTCATCAACTCTATGGGCGGCTCCTGATGCTCAACAAAACCAACACAACATACAAGAGTCCAGGAGGGCGGTCTAGGATGGTGCACCAGGCCACTGCAGGGTGACAAGATATGGACCATGACAAGGCAGTGGCGGTCCTGAGCCCTGGAGCATTCGCAGACCGCACAGGCTTAAATACTGCCCAGACGGCAGTCCAGGAAGCCATGGCGGTGCAGATAGATGGCTCTGGTGTGGCGGCCATCTAGGCGGCAAAGGGCTCTAGTGCAGTGGCCATCTATGGACGAGACTCTAGAGCGGCAGGCACTGTGGGACTGTTGGGCTCCATGCCCACAAAATTCACAGTGAATGATGATGTTGCCTGTATGAACTTATCATGTTACTTTTAGCCCCTATTCCCGTGGCCACAGTGGTCAGTGCTGCACACTCTGAAGATTCTGGCTCGAGCATGGAGGCCATCTTGGCAGAGGGCTCTGGTGCGGTGGTTGTCTGGCTATCCCCAGACCAAGTCAATTTAAGATTTAACATTTGTCTGGGGAGTCTTCTATGTATTTTCTACTGCAAAAAAGGCGTGATCAATAATCATCGTTCATTGCTTCTTTAACCATCATTGTGTTAAACCCACCAATAGCACACCAGGTGGATAAGCCAGACTGTGATTGGTCCTGCAAAAGTGTAACAACACCACTGTACAAAAACTCAGTGAGAAATTATATTCAAGGCAGAAGATCATAATGCACAATGCAGATTTAAAAACAGTGGCACAATACACGATCAGATGTTTCCAGCATCAGTGTGCTGTTCATATCAGTATTAAGAGCTAGTCTAATAGTATTAATGGTTAATATTTCAGAGAAACGGGGCCAGTTGAACAAGCCTTCAAAACGTATTCCAGCACTGAGTGTCCACTTAATAAACAGTGTAATATCAGATGAATCACACACTCATAATGCCGCTTTTAGGCTGTTGACTACAGCTTCTTCCTATACAGTCAGTATGTGTAGGGTAAGATGAGCAGGAGGTACAGTATGTGAGGGAGGAGCTCAAGGTTTAGTCGACCGCAGCAGAATAAAACAGAGACAACAATGCCTTACCTTCATACTGATAGAGTCTAAACTCAAACTACAGAATCATGCTACTCATCTCTTCTGTTTTAATATTTATCCTCACTTACTGTAAGTACTATTTATCAGACATTTTAGACCGTATTCCAGAATATTATTAAAATAAATAAGTCCATTGCATTGCTTGACTGTTGAATGTGTTTGCAGGTGAAGTGAATGGGAATGTCATCAGACCAGACCAACCATCTGTAGCTTTAACTGAAGGAAGCAACATCACTCTGTCCTGTACATATGATGGATCAGCTTACAGTCTCCACTGGTACCGGCAGACGCCTGGATCAACACCAGAGTTTCTGCTGCTGATTGTGAAGTCCACTAAAACTGAAGTTCCAGCTTCTCCACCTCAGCCGCATATGTCCATCAGACTCAATGATAAGCGTGTGGATCTGGAGATCTCCTCTGCTGCTGTATCAGACTCTGCTCTGTATTATTGTGCTCTGGAGCCCACAGTCACAGGAAAACCATCTACACTGCACAAAAACATGTCTTGTATATTGTATAGTCATATTTCTAAGAGGGAGGAGCTTCTTCCCCTGCAGTGTCTCAGTCTTTCCCCCTCTAACATAGTGTTGCGTTTGTCTGAGAACTACCATGTTAGCAGATGTTAGAGATCTGACCTGCATTGTGCCAGAAGGTGGAGCTCTAGGAACCATTGTAGTTCAGTCTCAGCTCAGATTAAAAACAGAGCAGACAGACTTACATTGAGTCACTTATACTCTAGTAACTGTAAGTCTTGACTCTCAGAGTCATTGTCTCTTATTAGTGCAGATGTTGCTCCTGGTATTCATTATATCTTCTCTTCTAAGAGGTGAGTGATTCATAACGATTACTGTGGAAATGTTCTTTCTCCTTATCCTGTTGACAATCTGAATTAGTCCATTACAAATAATATTTAATTGTGTGTGTTTGTTTTAATCAGAGAATGCTGCTGCAGACGTGATAACACCATTGCTCACAGAGAAACATGTTTTGGAAGGAAAAGATGTTACACTGATCTGCAACTACACTGGCAGTGTTAGTAATCTGCAGTGGTATCGTCAGTATCCCGGATCCAAACCTGAACACCTCATTTTGTTCTTTGAGACCAAATCATCTTCCTCTCTCCGTCTGACCGCTGCTGCTGATAAAGCCGTCAAACATATGAATCTGACTATCTCTTCTACAGAAGTCTCAGACTCTGCCATGTACTACTGTGCCCTGGAGCCCACAGTGACAGGAAACACAACTGCACACTACAAAAACCTTCTCATAATTTTTCTATTGCATAATGTTATTTCCAAGAGAGTTATTTTCTCTCTCTCTTGTCTCTCTGTAATATTAAATTATGCTGCAAATATGACATTTAAATTTACATTATAGCCATTTAAGATTATTGACCATTTCCAGATTGTATTTCTTGTTTTCTTTTTTACGTTTATATATAGCAAGGACATCCCCCGAACAGAAAAGTCATTTAGAACTGGCTAAGAATGTAGTTATAATCAATACAAAAATTGACTGCAAAATACCAAGACAATCACTCACCATCTACCAGACAAAAAATATATTCTGCTGCTTGAAATAATAAAGCTTGGCATAAAATCAAAATACCTTTAAAGGTATTTTGCATATTTTTTATTTGCATATTTAATGATCTTAAGCTCTGCTATCAGTTCAGGGAGAGGAGGGAATGAGGGAGAAGCGGCAACCAGAATGATTATCTCGATCACAGATGATATAAGCACGAACCGCGCGCAGACAAACACGTTCGGCGCGCGCCGCCCCTCAGATGTCAACAAGAGAGAGAGAGAAAAGCAGAACAAGAACGGAATACTATGAGATTGATTAGTCTGCCGGGCTTTGCGAGCCCTGGCCCATACGTGTCTGAGTCCAGCGTGCTAAAGGTATGCTCTCTTAGACACGTACACATAAGGAAAACGATCTATAACAATGCAGTACTATCACATATCAAAACACGTTTTACTCACATCGGTGTGTTGCACCATTCCTGTCAGATCCAAATCCAGCATCGACTGGAGATTTGTTTATAAACGATCCTGCGGTGAACTGAAGTGAACATGTCTTCCCCACGTGAGCTGGAACTTCATTAAAAATAAAGTTCAACCACTCATTCCTAATATTAGGATCCGAAGGAAGCTTATGCAGCGACTGTTCTTCCACAACCAGGAATAGCGCAATATCTTGCTACCTTCCTCAGCATGTTTGTTGTTGGCTAGCACGAGCCCTCCATGAGTCGGTGGGCGGGGCTACTGGATTAGACGAGTATGTGGGCGTGGCTACTGGATTAGACGAGTCGGTGGGCGGGGCTATTGGATTAGACGAGTCGGTGGGCGAGGCTACTGGATTAGACGAGTCAGTGGGCGGGGCCACTGGATTAGACGAGTCAGTGGGCGGGGCTACTGGATTAGACGAGTCAGTGGGCGGGGATACTGGATTAGACGAGTCGGTGTTTCGTTGCGCACTGACGTCAGTTTGAAGCACAGGACCGTTTGCTGAGCCTGGTGTCAAAGAAGTTTTCAGCTCTGAAACTTAGAGGATATTCTTATATTACGATGACCTTTTATATATCAAAAGCTCAAAAAGAAAGTTGATTCCTCTATTCATAACCCCTTTAAGAATTTTCCAACCATTCCATGTCTATATCAGTTTTGACAAAAGCACATGAGACTTTCCAGGATTGAGTTGTTGAAGAAGACATACACTATATTGCCAGTTTTAAGGCCTGCCTTTACATGCAGATGAACTTTAATGCCATTCTTAATCCATAGGGTTTAATATGGAGTCAGCTCACCCTTTGCAGCACTAAAAACTTCAACTCTTGTGTGAAAGCTTTCCACAAGGTTTAGGAGTGTGTTTATGGGAATGTTTGACCAGAAGCTCATTTGTGAGATCAGGCACTGATGTTGGACAAGAAGGCCTGGCTCTCAGTCTCCGCTCTAATTCATCCCAAAGCTGTTCTGTCGGGTTGAGCTCAGGACTCTGTGCAGGCCAGTCAAGTTCCTCCACACCAAACTCCTCATCCATGTCTTTATGGGCCGACGCTTTGTGCACTGGAGCGCAGTCATGCTGGGACAGGAAGGGGCCGTCCCCAAGCCGTTTAACACCTAACACTTCGTGGCTGAGTTGCTGTTGTTCCCAATGGCTTCCACTTTGTTATAATCCCACTAACAGTTGAGCGTGGAATTTTTCTTAGTATTGAGTGATGGGAACACCTGAATTCAATGATTTGAGGTGTCCCAATACTTTCGGCAATGTAGTGTATTTCTCTATATAAAAAATCTTGTTCAAAAGACAATTATTAAAAGAATTAAAGTACAAACTTACACTTAAAAATGGTGGGGGAAAAAAACATTTTTATTTAGATAATCAAAGTTTTGAAGTAAAAGCAAATAATATTCAAATACAACTTTACAAATATATTATTTATAGTGTACTTTAAATATTCTAAACATAAATATTTTGTCAGTAGGTTTTACAGAACCATATCACTCTATTAATTATTTCTCCATTCTCAGTTCTGACCTTCACCTAGAATACGGGATTCCTTTGAACGTTACTAGATGGTAATTTTTGTAGATTGACATCTAATCTGTTTATCATGTTGTCGTAAAATAACTGCAATGCATTTACCAAAAATACTCCCTATACTTTTGCACCGCTATGTTGTTTTATTTACATGGTGAACTTAATCGGTGGTTTATCACACACATTATACTGTCAGTTGCTTTACATCAGATATACAGCAGAGAGCCATAGTTTAGCATGAGTTCTGCCAGAAGGTGGCGCTCTCATTCCAGTTATTTCCAAACAGAGAGCACAGATATAAACTGAGTCAGTCTGGAGGAAACTGCAAGAATTGACTCTAAAGGCCTTTGTTCGCTTCATGTTGCTTCTGGTCCTCATTATATTTTCTCTTTTTAATGGTAAGTGATGAATAAGAATAATTTACAAATAAGAAATTACAGATGTTTCAATGTGTCAGTAAAACTGATTACATAATTTTACTTAGTCCATGAATTTGAATGTTGTTTTTTTTTCAGAGAATGCTGATTCAGATGTGATAACCTCATTACCGATGGAGCAGCATGTTTTAGCAGAAGATGTTACTCTGTCCTGCAACTACAGTGGCAATATCCACAGTTTGCTGTGGTACCGTCAGTATCCCACATCCAAACCTCTCATATTTTACTGTGAGACCACTGGTCAGTCAGAGCCCAAGCACCGTCTGTATGCTACGGCTGATAAAGGAATGAAGCGAATGAATCTGAGAATATCCTCTACACATGCGGATGATTCTGCGGTGGACTACTGTGCCCTGCAGCCCAGAGTCACAAGACAAACTCTCTGTGCCATACAGACACTTGAAGTAACACCAGCAAGAGGTCGTCTCATAATGATGATTGCTATTTTTAGATAACCAGGGACAATCTACCACATGTTCCAGTTGTGCTCACACTTTATATCAAATAAACCAGATTCACTGATACAACATCAAATAAATAATAACCAAGAAGAAATGGAATGAAAGTTTAAAAAATGACATAAGAGAGTTTGGAAAAAGTCCTTTGAAACGTGTATAGTATTTGTGGCAAGCAGCGAGGCAAGGGGCTGTGAGAGCGGGCCGGTGGCGAGTGTTAATGAGTACCAGCTGTGCGACCCACCGGTCTTGTCTCACGGCAGAGTGACAGGAGCATAAAAGGAATTGAAAATATTAAAGAAACCATTTTTAATCAGAGAATAGCATCAAGTCAGTTAAACTCATGGGATATTGATCTTGTCAGTTAAGTAGCAGAGGCGGTTGTTAATCAGTTTCAGGTGATTTTGAATGAAATTAACAACAGGTTCCCTAGATGGGCAACAATGAGAAGACCACCAAAACAGGAATGGGTTTACAGGTGGAGGCCACTGACATTTTCTTTCCCTACTCATCTTTTCTGACTGTTTTTCACCAGGTTTGCACTTGGCTAGGCTCAGTTTCCCCACTGGTAGCATGAGGTGATACCTGGACCCTACAGAGGTTGCATAGGCAGTCGGACTCCGCCAGGATGGCACATCAATATGTACCATTGCAAGAATGTTTGCTGTGTCTGCAAGCACAGTCTCAAGAGCATAGAGGAGATTCCAGTAACATGAAAAGTAGCATGTGTGGGAGGAGCTCAAATCTTTGCAAACTTCACCAGAAGAGAGCACAACCTTCATACAAACACTGATAGAGTCTGAACTCCAACTACAGAATCATGCTACCCATCTCTTCTGTTTTTATTTTTATCCTCACTTACTGTAAGTTCAGTTTATCACACATTTCAGACCGTATTCCAGAACATCGCTAAACTAAATAAGTCCATTGCATTGCTTGACTGTTGAATGTGTTTGCAGGTGAAGTGAATGGGAATGTCATCAGACCAGACCAACCATCTGTAGCTTTAACTGAAGGAAGCAACATCACTCTGTCCTGTACATATGATGGATCAGCTTACAGTCTCCACTGGTACCGGCAGACGCCTGGATCAACACCAGAGTTTCTGCTGCTGATTCATGAGTCCACTAAAACTGAAGTTCCAGCTTCTCCACCTCAGCCGCATATGTCCATCAGACTCAATGATAAGCGTGTGGATCTGGAGGTCTCCTCTGCTGCTGTATCAGACTCTGCTCTGTATTACTGTGCTCTGGAGCCCACAGTCACAGGAAAACCATCTACACTGCACAAAAACATGTCTTGTATATTGTATAGTCATATTTCTATGAGGGAGGAGCTTCTTCCCCTGCAGTGTCTCAGTCTTTCCCCCTCTAACATAGTGTTGCGTTTGTCTGAGAACTACCATGTTAGCAGATGTTAGAGATCTGACCTGCATTGTGCCAGAAGGTGGAGCTCTAGGAACCATTGTAGTTCAGTCTCAGCTCAGATTAAAAACAGAGCAGACAGACTTACATTGAGTCACTTATACTCTAGTAACTGTAAGTCTTGACTCTCAGAGTCATTGTCTCTTATTAGTGCAGATGTTGCTCCTGGTATTCATTATATCTTCTCTTCTAAGAGGTGAGTGATTCATAACGATTACTGTGGAAATGTTCTTTCTCCTTATCCTGTTGACAATCTGAATTAGTCTATTACAAATAATATTTAATTGTGTGTGTTTGTTTTAATCAGAGAATGCTGCTGCAGACATGATAACACCATTCCTCACAGAGAAACATGTTTTGGAAGGAAAAGATGTTACACTGATCTGCAACTACACTGGCAATGTTAATAATCTGCAGTGGTACCGTCAGTATCCCGGATCCAAACCTGAACACCTCATTTTGTTCTATGAGTTCAAATCATCTTCCTCTCTCCGTCTGACCGCTGCTGCTGATAAAGCCGTCAAACATATGAATCTGACTATCTCTTCTACAGAAGTCTCAGACTCTGCCATGTACTACTGTGCCCTGGTGCCCACAGTGACAGGAAACACAACTGCACACTACAAAAACTGTTAGTTAGAAAATGTTACTTTACCTTTTCCTTGGTAATTATTGGTCATGTAAGGCCTCTTTTACAAAAAAACACTATAATTTACAATATTGTAACATAGGAGTTCACTGATGGCAAGCGTTGAAGAACCCAAGTGCAGTTTATTCATTCAAACTTAAAAGAAACAAGGGGCTAACTTGACGATAACATAGAACACTCACAACACTAGGTTACATATAACAAAGCTAGACAAAGATGTATGGCACAAAACACTAATGACAAACAAGGAACACCTGTGCACAAACCAAACAATTAACCAATGAGAACATGACAACATAGGGTTGTTCGACTTCACCCAGCGATGCGCAGACCGATCGGCGGCAGACTTGAAGCAGTGCATGCCGGTTAGAAATTTTGTCCGACTTAAGGCAGCGCCGACGGCACGTGACTGTGACGTATGTCAACAAAGTACCGCGAGAGTGATTCAAGATCAGCCGCTGATGCAGCCAGTGCAGATTCTCAAGGGGACTGCAGGAGCTCTGATGACGACACAGCTGATCCACGATTGACCGGATTCACAGCAGGACAGCGATCACGTGTGTTTCGTGTTTATTCGAAAACCTTATGTTACGCTAATGCTCACAAATAATTTATTTATAACAGTAAAACCTCTTTTCAAGTCAATTTAAGATTTAACATTTGTCTGGGGAGTCTGCTCTGTATTTTCTACTGCAAAAGAGGCGTGATCAACAATCATCGTTAATTGCTTCTTTAACCATCATTGTGTTAAACCCACCAATAGCACACCAGGTGGATAAGCCAGACTGTGATTGGTCCTGCAAAAGTGTAACAACACCACTGTACAAAAACTCAGTGATAAATTATATTTAAGGCAGAAGATCATAATGCACAATGCAGATTTAAAACAGTGGCACAATACACGATCCGATGTTTCCAGCATCAGTGTGCTGTTCATATCAGTATTAAGAGCTAGTCTAATAGTATTAATGGTTAATATTTCAGAGAATCGGGGCCAGTTGAATAAGCCTTCAAAACGTATTCCAGCACTGAGTGTCCACTTAATAAACAGTGTAATATCAGATGAATCACACACTCATAATGCCGCTTTTAGGCTGTTGACTACAGCTTCTTCCTATACAGTCAGTATGTGTAGGGTAAGATGAGCAGGAGGTACAGTATGTGAGGGAGGAGCTCAAGGTTTAGTCGACCGCAGCAGAATAAAACAGAGACAACAATGCCTTACCTTCATACTGATAGAGTCTAAACTCAAACTACAGAATCATGCTACTCATCTCTTCTGTTTTAATATTTATCCTCACTTACTGTAAGTCCTATTTATCAGACATTTTAGGCCGTATTCCAGAATATTACTAAAATAAATAGTCCATTGCATTGCTTGACTGTTGAATGTGTTTGCAGGTGAAGTGAATGGGAATGTCATCAGACCAGACCAACCATCTGTAGCTTTAACTGAAGGAAGCAACATCACTCTGTCCTGTACATATGATGGATCAGCTTACAGTCTCCACTGGTACCGGCAGACGCCTGGATCAACACCAGAGTTTCTGCTGCTGATTGTGAAGTCTTCTAAACATGTCACCAAAGCTTCTCCACCTCAGCCGCATATGTCCATCAGACTCAATGATAAGCGTGTGGATCTGGAGATCTCCTCTGCTGCTGTATCAGACTCTGCTCTGTATTACTGTGCTCTGCAGCCCACAGTCACAGGAAAACCATCTACACTGCACAAAAACATGTCTTGTATGTTGTATAGTCATATTTCTAAGAGGGAGGAGCTTCTTCCCCTGCAGTGTCTCAGTCTTTCCCCCTCTAACATAGTGTTGCTTTTGTCTGAGAACTACCATGTTAGCAGATGTTAGAGATCTGACCTGCATTGTGCCAGAAGGTGGAGCTCTAGGAACCATTGTAGTTCAGTCTCAGCTCAGAATAAAAACAGAGCAGACAGACTTACATTGAGTCCCTTATACTCTAGTAACTGTAAGTCTTGACTCTCAGAGTCATTGTCTCTTATTAGTGCAGATGTTGCTCCTGGTATTCATTATATCTTCTCTTCTAAGAGGTGAGTGATTCATACCGATTACTGTGGAAATGTTCTTTCTCCTTATCCTGTTGACAATCTGAATTAGTCCATTACAAATAATATTTAATTGTGTGTGTTTGTTTTAATCAGAGAATGCTGCTGCAGATGTGATAACACCATTGCTCACAGAGAAACATGTTTTGGAAGGAAAAGATGTTACACTGATCTGCAACTATACTGGCCAAGTTGACAATCTGCAGTGGTACCGTCAGTATCCCGGATCCAAACCTGAACACCTCATTTTGTTCTTTGAGACCAAATCATCTTCCTCTCTCCGTCTGACCGCTGCTGCTGATAAAGCCGTCAAACATATGAATCTGACTATCTCTTCTACAGAAGTCTCAGACTCTGCCATGTACTACTGTGCCCTGGTGCCCACAGTGACAGGAAACACAACTGCACACTACAAAAACTCAGAGAAATTAGTTTTAAGGCAGAAGATCATGATGCATAGTTTTTAAGCAAGTCCTCAGCTCTAAAGGAGTTTAATATAATTATACTTTAGTACATCCAATTTGTGTCTAAATATTAAACAAATTTTTTCCAGCTTATAGTGAAAAGGCAGTATTCTAAGCAGATGCCGACTATAATAAATGGCTATCCTGTATTCCCAAGATGATTCTCAGCATACAGTAAACTGTTTATTAATTGACATACCTGATGCACTTAAGCTGACTATTAAACTAAGCTCTGTACCAAACTGCACAGAGTAAGAACATGGAGTCGAATGAAAGTAATGCATGAGAATGAGTAGGCGGAGCTAGATCTGCAAAACAGTGCAGACAGGAGAGAGCTATCAGTGCTCTTGAGAAACCTTCACAAAAACAATGCTGTTGATCTCTCTGCTCATATTTTTCTACTATTTAGGTAAGAACTGAGCTTTATTTGCTTTTAGTTCTTTGTTTTTTCCTCTCAGTGCTCAGTAATATGTGCTAAATCTATATCTCTTTACAGATGAAACCACTGGGTATGGAATCAAATCTGATAACAACACTGCAGAGTTAATGGAGAATGAAAACCTCACGCTCTCATGCACATACGAAGGCTCGGTAGACAGTTTACACTGGTATCAACAAAAACCCGGATCAAGATCAGAATTTCTAATAATGATTGATGAAGCTTCTGAATATGTGGCAAAAGCCAGTCGACTGAACCCGCGTGTGTCAATCAAACTTCAGAAAGCCCATAAGCGTGTGTATCTGCAGATCTCCTCAACAGCAGTGATGGATTCAGCTGTGTATTACTGCGCTCTGAGGCCCACAGTCACAGGAAACACACACACACTGTACAAAAACCCCTCTACTGTACACAACCATTCAGAGAGACCGTGCACATGTAAGCTGGTGTTTTTATTTTGTGATGCTGTCTTCTGTCATATTAGAAACTGAAAGTGCAATTTCCAACATGTACATTATACGTCCAGAGGAAGCGGCATGAGAACAACAATACAACCTCAGTCTCGAGCACCATATTCACATTCTGGAGTCCTGCATCCAGCGTAACATGACAGCAGACACTGAGCTGTCACTCTTCTGCCTCTGGATATACTGTCCAATCAGCATTAAGTCACGTTCTGTGGAGTACCGCCTCTTCTTGAACCACCCAGACTGTTCTCTGACCATTCAAATAATGTATTTTTATTTTTCTAAGTACAGGCACTGCAATGCATTCTCTGAGTTCCACTAACGCTTCCGTCATCATATGTAAACTGTAAGACTGAAAAAACTAGTATATGCCGAAATGTCTGAATGAAGAACAAGGACTCTCTGAGAAAATAAAGGAAATTAACATCTGAACTGTCCCTCACACACCACTGGAGACGCAAGTCTCACCTCAGTATCAGCTAATCTACATCTTTCCCTATATACCCCGTCTCCCCCAATTCCTTCCCTGTCTCATGCTGAGATCACCTGAAAATACACACAAAATCTCTATATTACAATGTCAATCCACACGATACAGTATTATATGTGTTTGATATCATTTGAAATGTTTCAGTGCGACTGGTACAAATATCTCAACTCCACAGAAGTTAACCAAAAGATAATCAATGTTTTAAGAGTTTAAAGATATCTTGTCTTAGTTTGGTGGGTGTGGCTTTCAGCCATTTGGCCTTTACATCAATACAAGTCTTGCAAATTCCCATTGTGCACTCGTGTTTACATTTGAAAGAGTTTGTGCATTTGTTTCTGGGTATTTAAGGAAATGTTACAAAGAGCTCAGGGCTTGACACTTTAAACCGGTCAGCCCGTAATGTTGGATGTCTTAAGATAGCCAGCATTATGCAATTTTCAGAAGTCAGGTATACATTTCATTCTTTACTTCAGACTATTTGATGTTATATATGGATTACCTTTGAATTGACTATGTAATTGGCTTTATACATTTACCTGACTGTAAATAAATTGTTACACTTTGATGGATTCTGACTTGCTCTGGAATTATTCAGGTTGGGTATAATTTCAACAAAGGGTTAAACGGAATAATTAAATGTGTACTTAAACTATTAAAAATGAATGACCAAATAACCAATTGGCATTCTAACCCAAATTCTAAATTCTAATTTAAATGGAGTCAGATAACGAGGAATTGGAATAAAATCCCCTTTTCCCCGCTGAAAAGACGAACGCGCAGCGACCTTCACCCGCCGATCGTTAGCCTCCATTGGGACGATTTGGGCGGCCTTACAAAATGGTGACCAGCCTCCGTGATGTTGCGACTCTCTTACGAGCAACGTCTTTTCAGCGAAGTATTCGATTTTAAAATCAACAAGAGGTTTGAGCTTCTCTTTCTTCAGCTGTTCTGGTAAGTAAAATTCTTTTTGCCTTTTTAGAAATGTTTAGGGAAAAACAGACGCATCCCATATAGACACATGAATAGAATGGGTCGGAATACCCAATGTTAGACCGGAACCGCAATCCGGTGGGGTTTAAGAATTTAGATACAATCACATATCAGGGACATGATAGCGACAGCGCAGTAGAGGAATTAAAACTCGTGTTATGGATTTTAAAATATTTCTTTGTCGGCGTAGACCTACAACAACTAAACCTAAATTGGAAAAACATCTTCCAAACTATTTCCTGAGACTCGATAAACATTTGTAAATTAGAGCGTTTGTAAAATCAGCTAAATGCTTTCTCCATTGTTTAGCTGCAGCAACGCATGATGAGAACGAGCAAACAATAGAATGAGAACTCTAAGTATGTAAACAACTGGAATACATTTGTGATTTGATAAATAGCAACGTTTATATTTGTTTATGAAAAGCAAAGTAGGAAAACAGGCTGATGTAACATTTAAAAGTTAAGAACTTTTTGTTTGATCAGAATTGGCTATAAATATTATTGCTACACAGCAAAATTACTCGTGACTGCAAATGATTAAGAGGTGGTAAGATTCAAATCTAAGACTGATATACAAAATGATAATGATGTTGTTACTGTATTTTTGTTAAGAAACGCATGTTAATGTTCTGAGTGGCTCAGCGAGTCCACGGGGCGTACCACGCCCACTCGGAGAACAGACTCTCCATGTTCAATCGGAGCGTTTAGCCCAATAAGTAACAAACTAAATCTATCACATTTTGTGAATACAGTTAAAATTACCATTGTGCCGCCATGCAGATTAGTCTTTAAATAGACTAAATCAAGCAAATAGGCATTTGTAATCTCAAAAGATGAATGTGCTTGCATCAGCCTGAACCACAGTCTTTTTCATATTCAAATGTATTGACGCGATGCAATCTGAAACTTCAGAATTCAAACAGAGATTTGGTGATGCACTCAGCATGTTCGTTCTGTGTTAACAACAACAGAGTCACCCCTTGGCTTTAAGCCTGACCATTGTTGTGCACGTGGTGAACATGATGGTGCAGATGATTGCCTTTTGAAGAAAAGAACACAAATGAGCTGTTCCACAGACTCTTCAGGAACCAGAAATAATATTATTTAATTTATATTGTTTTTAATATAATATAATTGTATTATAAATCAAAACATAATATACATTGTATTATAATTGCCAAGCAGGGCATTAGGAGAAAGATCAAATTATTTATGGATTGTTACATTTGATTTCATTCTAATTTAATCTGAAATTATGGACTTTAGTAGATTACGTTGTATCCATTCGTTACCGCAAATCTGCGTCAGGTTAGAAACGGACTAAAACTACTTTTGAGTGGAGCATTGGGGCACGCCAACTGAGATTTTAGAGCTCCGTCTAACGCTTAGCATTAGTTCAAGTGTACTTAGATTGTGAAGGCTAAAAAGGGAATTTCCGTTTAGGACAACAATGTTGCTCGACCAACCTAAATAGGGTGAGCCTTACCTCTGTTTAAAGTAAAGTTACTCTAGCTAAGTGTACATGGGAAACCATGGCACGATCATACCAAAACTATTAGAGAAAGTATCGGTCGACTTATAGCTATAGTAGTGGTCGTGACCTCTGACTAGAGATAACATTGCTTTAATTTAAGTGTACACAGTCTATGGGGACGAAACAAAATACTTTTAGAATGAGTGAGCATGTGGGCAACCCTCTAAATAGTATAGTCAATTACCTCTGTCTACATGACTAAGACTGACGAGTTTGTGATCGTGGGCCCGCATAATAAATGGCCAGTGCGAGGACCCTAAGCGACGGTGAGAACCGAATAAACAAGTCCAATAAGAGAAAAGAGTTAAATAGATTAATCAAACACGTACTCAAATGTATAAATTATTAAAAATCTTTGGAAACCTTTTAGTTTATGGAGTCAGATGAAATATTGAGGTAATGCATAAAGAAATGTATTGGATTTTAATCTTGTGTTGCATTGGTTTAATTCCCAGTGCCAAAAGGGAGGGGTTGTGCTGTTATCTTTTGCCTTTACAAGAACACAGCTATATGTGTGGCACTGATAATAGCAAACCAATTCACCCTTCACCACAGAAGTACCTCATTTTTTTTTACAGGTCACAGAGACCTCAAATAATCAAATGTGTGTGCGACACCGTAAAACAAAATTCAAAGCAGACAACACCAAAACAGGTGAATCAATCTCTGCCCACAGATCTGACTGTAAAGAGAGCAACTGGAAATAAAGCCATGGGAACCAACCCATCGGAATTCATGACAGTATGAGCGATAAAAGCTCTGATTAATCCAGAAAAATTCTCCAGCAGATCTGGGGTTTCTAATGCTCACAGCAGACTGTGAAGGCTCGACTGTAAGAACAGTTTTAAGGTGTCACACACTGTACTAAAACAACAGCAACAATTCAGACCTGGCCGATGAAACTCTGTTTCATGTGACAGCCAGGATGAAAATTGCATCAGGCATAATAGTGCCATTCAAATAAGTCCAAACCTGACTGTGAAGCTGTTGATAATGTCAGAATTAACTGTGATTCTCTTTGCATTATTTCTGTCTCAGATTGACAATTGCAATTCCTTGGAGGATGGACACCAGGATGGGGCTAACACCCCCATCAGAGCCAGAACAATGGAATTGTCAGAACAACCTGGAATGATGGAGATGGGTGCGAAAACACTTAATGGGGTCATTCACACTTCACAAAATGTATACCTCCCAGTGTAGCACTGGAACTAAATTTTGCAACACAGATTGTTATTGATAAGACTCCACCCATCTCCACACAGAACACACACCTCCTTCACTACACCCTCATATCACCTGAAACAGATCAAATCTATCCAGGTTGTACACTACACATAAAAGATGGCATAGAGTCCAAAAGTATTACCTCACTAAAGATCTATTGTCCATCTTTTCACAACAACAGATCCAAATAGCTTCACACACACAGGATAGTAGAATTGGTCACATGATGACAGTATCACAAAGACACACATAGCAAACGCTATTCACAACATCCTCATGGGAAAACACTGTATTACACATGTGCAAGGCTAATCACAAATTGATGAGGCAAATTCTAAAGCAGAAAGACAGACCTGCTATGGAAATTCAAAATTTTTAAACTTTCTGATTGTTATTGATGTGGTTGGAAAGTCAGAGGGCCCCTGATTTGTCAACACATCACTAATAACAGAAATATTATCAAAGTAGATAAAGCTGAAGTGTGAGCACTTCAATCAATTTACAAAAATTAAAATTTGATCCTGTAATCGATTTTGATGTAGCCTGCCTGCTGCACTCACACACTCACACACTCACACACACTCACACACACACACACACACACACACACACACACACACACACACACACACACACACAGTGACAAGGAATACACAATCTCCATTATTGAATGACTAAACTTATTTAGATCTGCCTTAATTGCATTGGAAGATTCCTGAACAAACACAGTGGTTATTATATATATATGTATATCTTCATAATTGTGATTGAATATTGAATATTATTGATGATGTTATTATTATATGCATATCATCTATTTAAATATATAAACTGCACTGATTTTTGCTACATTTCCTTAGGTAATCCAGACCAAGAATACTTAAATTCCGCTGTCACTTTATCACAGTGATAGTGAAGAATTAGGTGATTAAATATATTTAATCCACCCCACCAATTATGACCTTAAAAAAACACTTGAGAGAAGGTGTACCAATCGCACTGCTGACGTGAACCCACATTGTTTTTTATTTTTGTTTTCTTGCATTGTATGTTCTTATGCATTTCTCTATGGCTTTAAGTTCATCAGTGTTCAGTCGTTAAGTGGACATTAAGACTCTTTTCAGGTGTCAACTACGGAGAAGCCTTCCACCCATTGAAATCTACCCAGTGAACCACACCATTGGAGGTGTGAGGATTACACAAGGAGAGTCAGATTATCGGGAAGGTGCAGAAGCAGAAGCTTCCCCATGAAGAAGTGACACGTTAACTGAACATTCACCAAGGTCCGAGACTGACTCTATGAACATGCTGTGCTGAACCACAGGTAGAACACCTGAACACATTCACCCACCAGCTTAAACTCAAGCTACACAAACCTGGCGAGACGGTGTCCTGCAGGTGAACAAAGAACCTTCCAAAGGGCTCTGCAGCTGCTAAGACAATTTCGTCATCTCAAGGATTGAACCAACGTCTAACCAACGTCTAACAGTGATCCCATAGGACCACCAGAGTTTGACCCATTGGGATCAAGAGGTGGAACTGTAAGACTGAAAAAACTAGTATATGCCGAAATGTCTGAATGAAGAACAAGGACTCTCTGAGAAAATAAAGGAAATTAACATCTGAACTGTCCCTCACACACCACTGGAGACGCAAGTCTCACCTCAGTATCAGCTAATCTACATCTTTCCCTATATACCCCGTCTCCCCCAATTCCTTCCCTGT
Organism: Pseudorasbora parva; assembly: GCF_024679245.1. Taxonomy (NCBI): domain Eukaryota; kingdom Metazoa; phylum Chordata; class Actinopteri; order Cypriniformes; family Gobionidae; genus Pseudorasbora; species Pseudorasbora parva. The sequence continues at coordinate 604,108 of NC_090180.1, forward strand.
CTCATGCTGAGATCACCTGAAAATACACACAAAATCTCTATATTACAATGTCAATCCACACGATACAGTATTATATGTGTTTGATATCATTTGAAATGTTTCAGTGCGACTGGTACAAATATCTCAACTCCACAGAAGTTAACCAAAAGATAATCAATGTTTTAAGAGTTTAAAGATATCTTGTCTTAGTTTGGTGGGTGTGGCTTTCAGCCATTTGGCCTTTACATCAATACAAGTCTTGCAAATTCCCATTGTGCACTCGTGTTTACATTTGAAAGAGTTTGTGCATTTGTTTCTGGGTATTTAAGGAAATGTTACAAAGAGCTCAGGGCTTGACACTTTAAACCGGTCAGCCCGTAATGCTGGATGTCTCAAAATAGCCAGCATTATGTAGTTTTCAGAAGTCAGGTATACATTTCATTCTTTACTTCAGACTATTTGATGGATTACCTTTGAATTGACTATGTAATTGGCTTTATACATTTACCTGACTGTTAAATAAATTGTTACACTTTGATGGATTCTGACTTGCTCTGGAATTATTCAGGTTGGGTATAATTTCAACAAAGGGTTAAACGGAATAATTAAATGTGTAATTAAACTATTAAAAATGAATGACCAAATAACCAAATGGCATTCCAACCCAAATTCTAAATTCTAAATTAAATGGAGTCAGATAACGAGGAATTGGAATAAAATCCCCTTTTCCCCGCTGAAAAGACGAACGCGCAGCGACCTTCACCCGCCGATCGTTAGCCTCCATTGGGACGATTTGGGTGGCCTTACAAAACTCAACTTGTGCAGCGATTGGTTTGGGAACAAATATAAGCTGAAGTGACATACAGTAATTTCTCATATTCTCCATCTGTAAATGTTATAAAGCCAAGCGAATGTTTCCATTTTGCTCCAAACATTCACTGCGTTTGATTTCATAGCCTCCAATATAAACATTGTTTGTAGGACAGTATTGTATGGAAGCCCATTTCCGCTAGCCTGACAAGCCAGATCCACATCAAGATGTTTGGTCTGGAAACTCACCATAGACAGGGCTCAATCTGAGGGGCAGATAAACGGTTGTCTTCCAAACTCCCTCTGCACGCGATAGGATAGCGCTACACCAACCAGAGCAACGAAGGTGAAACAGAGCTCACTGACAGATTAAACATTCGCCCTATCCGGTTGGCTAAACTCTGAACACATCTTCCCTTTTTAAGAATGACTTCAGTGGCGTTCTTTGTTCTTTTCTCAGAGAAAAGCTTAACTCAAGTCTTCCAGAGTCGCGGTCAGAGCTGATTCGAAAGGCCGCCGTTCACCAGTTTCTGTGTTTACTAGAAGCACGCAAGCGCAACTCGGCCGTCATTATGGCCCCGCCTGCCGACTCTATACACGATGTAATTGGCCCGTCCAGATTGTGAGGAATACAGCTCAGAAGGGTATTGAGAGTTCCTAGACGACACTTGTGGGCAGATTAAATTTGCTGCCGCTAGCGTGCGTCTAGATTTCTAGGCTACGTTTCCGCCGCTAAATAAAAAAATGAAAAAAGGAATTCTGATGTAAACTCGCAATGCGTGATATAAAGTCAGAATTCAGACTTTTTTTCTCAGTCTGGACTATGACTATATTATGCAATTAAGAGTTTATATCAAAGAATTGTTCATTTATAACTCGCAATTGTGAGAAAAAAATCTGTTCTGAGCATTTAATGGGGAAAACGGGCTTCCAAAGTATTGGGCAAGAGGTGAAATAAAAAATAAAAATCTAATTCAAATAGAAAAATGTTGAAAATACTGAGATTATACTGTCGCCATTCAGCCCAAAAACACAGATATAATTTCTTGGCCTTGAATCGCTCAGCACTACCCTATGGCATGCTTTACATGCTGAATTTTCCTCTTTTCCCTAAAAATTAGTACATTCAGTCCTGCATTAGTGATTTGGTTTATTGGTGCCCCCCAACATGTGTTATCACCAGCCGCCCATACTGGAGCATTAGACCTGCACAGATGAGCACCCCCTGCTGGACTTACCAGTTCCTTTTCTAAAGTCATCAAGTAATCAATATGGACAGTGATTGTTTTTTTAAAGAATTTTTTATGGAGTGTTTATTATAAATTATTTACCCATGCATATCATTATTACTTTAATGTATGTGTCCTTGTATGTGTCCTTTAATCTTTAAAATAACTTCCAGGCCCGGTGCAGTGACATCTCTTCTCTGGTGAAGTTTACTAGCATGAGGGCGGAACAACCAATCACTCACGTGTAGGGTTGCCAGCTGTCTCGGATTAGCCAGGACGGCCCATATATTGGGCCTAATTGATTTGTCCCGTACATGCTCTCCCTTGTCCCATTATTTGGGGAGCAGCCTTTTGATGAGCAAAAGACACCTCTGGCCATTCCGTTGGGTCATTTCTCCAGTCACAGATACAGTACGGACAATCCCATTGCCGTTTCATGGCTTAGTATTATTTGATACAACATATAACAATCACAAAATAAACAATCCATGTCTGCTAAAGCATCCAAAATACCATACTATGTGCTGCTGGTTTATGTATTATTAATGACTGCACTTTCTGTGATTGAACTATATATATATATATATATATATTTTTTTTTTTTTTTTTTTTTTGATAGAGCTCTGGTTCATTTTTCTGAAGCAGCAAAAACAACAGAAAGAAAAAAATACCTGATATCAAACTTCCTGACAGAGACCATGGCTTGACTGAAGTTGACCAGCTCAATTTCAGCTCTCCAGTCTTCCATCAACTTCAATACATAAAATAAATATGAGCTCTGTAAGCTTATTATTACCATGCTTCAGTCGCTCAATGCTTATATTGACTATGGTATGCATAAAGGGATATTCTGCATTAGCGTGTAACACTGAGAGAACAACACTTGTCATGTAAAGCTGAGAAGAACATCACTGATCAACCCCTTTAATGTAAGTTCACATGAATACAGGCATGTGATAAAACATCCCTGAAACAAACCCTTTAATGTAAGTTTGTCGCAACTGCACAGCCTTCACCGTCTGACACGGCCACTCCCACTCATCCCCAATCACCGGAACACCTGCGAACAATCACCAGCACCCCTCATAAACCTCCTCATCCCTTCACTTTGGGTATGTTGTCCTTCCTAGAAGCATCATTCCTTCCTCTTCGTCTTCATCATCATCATCATCATCATCATCATCATGATCGTCTTCATCATTGTCTTCATCTTCACCATCCACGTCCATCGTCTGAGTGTCACCACCTATTCTAAGTATCACCTGTGTCCGCACCTCTGTTAATAAACTTTGCACTAACTTATCCATCTGTGTCCTCGTCTGTGTCTGACAGAAGCCAGACTTCATGCAGAGCTCTCCGGACACAGGCGGGGACCGCACCGCCGACCACTTCACCACGCTGGTTCACGCTGTACGGTCCTCACTGGTTCAAGACACTCCCATCACCACTGCTATCGCTATTCAAGTTAGTGCATCATCACCTGCACCACCGTCACCCAGCTCTTCTTCAGCTGCCTGGTGTAGTCCCGTGGCCCGACCAGCAACATACAGTGGACAGTGGTTGCTGCAGGTTCCTGTTCCACTGCTCGCTGTATCTGGAAGTGACTTTCCACCTCTTCCACAGCGAGAGAGACCGGGTGGCCTTCATCATCTCCCTACTCTCGGGCCGAGCTCTTCAATGGGTGCAACCTATATGGGAAGCCAATGCCCCCATCACCAGCTCGGTCTCTGCCTTCTGTTCCCTCCTTCGAGAAGTCTTCGGTCAACAAGCCGCGGTTAACCCTCTGCCCGTCCCACCACCAGTCACCCCGGAGATGACCACGCCTGAGCCCCCCGCAGACGGAGAGCTTCGGCCCGCCGCTGACACAGAGCCCACGACGACAGCGCTCACTGCAGCCCCGGAGCCGAAGTTCCAAAGTGAGTCTGTCCAGGGGTGTGAGCCGGCAACAGTCATCCAGGAGGGCATTCTGGTGGAACTGGAACCAGAGGAAAAATGGCTCATTGACTGGAGCTCAGAAGTATTGCTTCCCACCCTGATCCTTATGGACCATCTTCTGTAACCTGTTCTCCGTCAGTGTCCAGCGAATCTACCAGTCTTCCAGTCCTGCCTCAGCTGTCAACATGTTGCCCTTCATCTTCTTCTTCTGGATCGCCTGTCTATAAAGTTCAACACGCGGCAGCCTCAGCCAACCAAGAGGATCCATGGGCACTGCCTCCGGCCTCGGATCCCCTCACGTCACCTGGGCACGAAGACCTACGAGCTACACCGTGGCTCCTCGCACCCTCGGAACCACCAGAATGCCTCACCGCTGCGGCGTCACCGGGTTCCCTCATCCCTCAAGCTCCCCCTTGGACAGTCGGCACCTCACTTCCACCTCGGACTTACGACCCTTCCGCTACGCTTCGGATCTCCACCCATAGGGCTGCAGTGAGCCCCTCCTCCCCCTCTGACTCGCTGGGGTCTTCGGGAACACCGCTCTGCCTGGGATCTCAGCAGTTCTGGCGTCTCCTCGGGGGCTCGTCTCCACGGCTCGCCCAGGTCTTCTGTGCCAGCTTCTGTGCTTCTGTGCCAGCCATGGATTGATTGGCGCCTCTTGGGTCCATCAGCTCTCCATCTGCACTTGTGGATCCCCCTACAACGGTGGCATCTTCGTCGGTCGGGCCATGGAGGTCGTCAACCACACCCCCTTCACGGCTCCTCTCTCCGTCGAAACCACCATGGGATCCCTGGATCATCTTCTTCTGTTCACTCTCGTCTGCACTCCCTCCTTGGAAGCCCTGCCCACCTGACTGTCTGTCTGCCGGTCCACCTGTCATCTGCGGGTTCAGAGAGAAGAGCATCTGAGTTAGGCCAGGACTGAAGCGGAGCTCCGGTGGAACGGAGGATACTCGGCTCAGGTTCATTCTTTTTTCATCATCAGGCCTTATAGTGGAAGATCCTCAAGATATGTTATATGGAATAGAGGGAATAAGTCAGGGATTGAGATGTGTTTCCTGTGGTTTTCAGCACATTATGGAGTGGACAGGAATGAGGAAGTTAACACAGCAAACAGGCTCTGAGATAGCACTGCGTAAAGATAAAGTCAAGGCTACAATTAAAACAGTCAAAGGAAAATGGCAGGAACTTTGGGAAGAGAAAGACATCTCTATCATATTCAAAATCAGGCAGGGGTGAAAGCTAATTTTGGCAGTGGAAGGGAAGATCTACATTATTCTTTTTATAATGAGCAAACATGAGTCTGGGGATTGTAGTTTCTGTGCATCAGCAGAAACAGTAACAGCAGAAACTGCTTAAGAAAATGAACGGGTATTTCTTTTTCTGGATCTTACACTTAAAAACATGGCTGAATAATGGCTTCAATCCTCATAAAACATACAACGCATTAAAGCTTAAGAAAGGTAGATCTGTTTGATAGGATTTAAAAGGCAATGCACATATTATCCTTTATAACTATATTGCATTGATTTAATTCTTTAGTTCTTCCCATTCCATCAATGGTCCTCACTCCAGTCCAGTAGGTGGCAGGAATGCAGCTTTCATATGCCAAACTCCAGAGGAAGAAGAGGAAGAAGAAGAAGAAGAAGAAGAAGAAGCAGCTCAGGTGGATGAAAGTGAAGGATAACCCTTCAGATGACCACTCATTTTTTCCATCTCTGTATAAAGGTATGGACACGTGTGTGTTTGTGTGTGTGTGTGTGTGTGTGTGTGTGTGTGTGTGTGTGTGTGTGTAGCACAAAGACTATAGATATACCTGCACTGCATGATGTGACAGAACTAGTACATTGGGATCCGGAAAGCTGAAGCTCGGACACAACATAGGGATAAATAATACGACCACTCTCCTAAAGGACTGTGTGAACTTAACCACATTAAGATTTCTGCCTCTCTCTCTCTCTCTCTCTCTCTCTCTCTCTCTCTCTCTCTCTCTCTCTCTCTCTCTCTCTCTCACCGTGAAAAGTTTAAACTCTGTTTCAGTTAGAAATGCACTTGTAAGAGCTGGTCTCATCAAGGTGTCATGTTTTTGAATAATGATGGGTGGTTAACCCCAGAAGATGCTGCAACAAAGATCGGTGTGGAATCCTTGCGTTTTTCTGAAAGACTTTGAACTGAAATTGTAGCTGCCGTACCTTCTGAATTTAAATGTGCTCTGAATGAAGAATTAATAGGAGGGAAAAAATTAGGATAATGTGAAAACTTTTCCGGAATTGGAAATAAAAATGGGTGTGGTCTCATGGCAAGAGGAGGAGGGAAAATTACTTGCGTTTAACACTCCAGAACTGGTTTTGTTCAGTGAGGTGGGCAAGAGATCCATGAGTCTTGTTTGTGTAAAAGTAATGCGTTTTTAAGAACTGAAACAAGTATGTGAGTCCACATGGCAAGCAATATTTAGTACAGATTTCTCACCTAAATATAGCTGGAGAACTTTATATAAAATTCCTATTGATAAAAGATCTGCTGACTTACATTGGAGGATCACGCATGGAATATCAACCCCAAATAATCATAAAGCTCATTTAGACTCCAGTGTTAGTGAGACTTGCCCTTTCAGTTCAGAAGCTGAGACTGTGTTTCATTTGTTTTCGGAGTGAACAGATTAGAGCTGTTTTTTCAAATGTTAAATGAATGGTTTGGTATGTTGGGTCATGTTTTTAGTCAAGAACTTTTTACTTATGGTCCGAAGTATCGGTATAAAACAAGGAATGTTGATGTATTTCTGAATTATTTGTTTGGACAAGCAAAATTAAGTATATGGTTGACACGAAGGGCTAAGATTTTGGAAAAAGTTTCCACTAATGTTGTTTTAACATGTAAAGGATTGATTTCTGCTCGTTTAGTGGTTGAATTTGCCTATTATAAACTTGTTGGAAAATTGGAGATTTTTGAGGAAGTTTGGTGTTTAAACGGGATTTTATGCAAAATAAGTGACGGGTGTTTAGAAATGAAGCTGTAAATTACATTATTTTTATTCATTTATTTTTGTATTTTTGTTTTTGTATAAATTTGTTTTTTTGTGTGTGTGTAATGATGTAATTATGCAAACCTGTTTTAAATTGTAATTAAAGGGTTTTGTAAAGTCTCTCTCTCTCTATCATGCTGAATATTTAGTTTAAAAAGGCCAACAGCGCCACCTTTCGGTCAAAAGGGTTTAGTGCAAGATTATTTCTCAAATCACACACGGTTTAAAACTCTCCACACATGCCCGGATGAACAAACTCAGTGTGTTTACTCCATATCAACATTATTATTTAGAGAAAAATTACCCAACATTAAAACATCTTTGGAAGATATCACTGAACATTTATTTAACCATAGCAAAGGAAAACTCAATTTCCTACTGAAGGGAAATTATTCATTTTTATCAGTTTTTTGTGTTTATACAATAAACTAGACAATAACACTAGATACATCTGCTATTATTGTAATGTAATATCTATAATATGATATATTCTATACTTTTATGAGATAAAGACTGTGAGTCAGTGTTCAGAAGTTGTTCATTATTATCATATTCTGAACTATGGTGCTGTGTTTTTGTTGTCAAACTCAAAAATGTGTTTATTTTAATGATTAAAAAATTCCATTATTTTATATGAAAAAGTTAAATGTATTTTATTGACAATATGTTAGGCGTGTATATTTTAGATGACATGTTAATCTGTCATATGCTCATGCGGCATGTCACATTTCACTAAATCAGGAGAAATGATGTATTAATAGAATACTACAGATTTAACCTGATAGCTGATAGTTAACAGTTATGATGTAGTTCCTGAATGCTTTGATATCCAGAGCTAAAGTTGCTCATGATGTGCATATGGGACATGTTGTCACATTCTTTCGGGGTAAATCAGGAGAAAAGTACACACTGTTTTAATGAATCAAAACCACATGTGTGTACTAGACGTGTGTGAAATTAATAAATACTCTGAACCCCGAGTGGATCTACACAAACTGAGCGAGTGTTGGGTTGGGTTGTGTCTCCCCTATCTTGTCTAATTATTAGTGAGAAATTTAAGGAAATTATGCAACTAAGAAGAACGATGACTGCAGAAGTGGAGGAAATTAGAGGAAATTAGAGGAAAGTCTATTAACAAATACCCCGCCTCAACCTTTTGCCTGCCCACCTGTATTTTTGCTGTTTTTTTTCCTTTGGCATAATGGTACTCAAACCAGTCAAGTAATATGTACTTGGGTTTTCTAAGTAACAAAGGCATAGCATGCAAATAGTTCAGTTTACTAAATTGTTAAAAAGTCTTAGTAAGAACAGCTGATGTATTTTGGTGTATTAGCACTAGTTTCCCATTCATGGAAGTGTATTCTTATATATCGCATTGTTTTGCAGTAAATGTCCATGTGTTTTTAGTCCGTAAGGAT